>NW_021703768.1:125644426-125663148 GCF_005190385.1 Monodon monoceros
CAGGGAATCCTGAGTGGGGCCCAGGAAGCTACATTACAAGCTCTCCAGGGAATCCTGAGCACACGGAGTTTTGAGAATGCTGGGCTGTCAAGCAGCCTGGTACCCTCACAAACACAGCTGAGGTAACTGAACCCACAAAAAGAGAACACTGCTCTAGGTCACCTGGAGAGCTGATGGCAGAGCTGGAAGAGAACAAGTCTCTGCCCAGCCCAGGCCTCTGTAAGGTGGTGCGGATAGGAGAATTACACTGTGATTATGACAGTACAGGCCTAAGACCTTTACACAAATTAATTCACTTAATCTTCAGAACAACCCAGTGAGGTAGGTACAACTATTATCCCCATTGTACGGATAAGGAAACTGAGGCACAGAGAGGTTAAGCAGCTTGCATAAGGTCACACAGCTCATGAACTATTAAACCTGGACACCGTATGTGTGCCGGCCGCCCCAGCTCCTCTGTCCCCAGGGGTCTCCTACCTCCTGCCTTGCTCCTTGGACACCACACCCCATAACTCCTAGGGACCTTCCAAAGTACCTCATGAATTTGTATGGGGGATTTCCCCCCTGCCAGGTACTGGGCTGAATCTCTTGCATTATCATTTAATCCTCCCAGGATTACCCTGTGGAAGGAATCAGCATCATTACATCATCCTAATTTATAGGGAAAGAAACCACTGGAGCTTACCCAAGGTCACATGGCTAGGAAGTGGCAGAGGGGATCTGAACCCAGTCTACAAAATGCATGCTTGTAGCCTGCCCACCAGGGCACCTCTGAGCACAATGATGAGGGATCCCACTTCGTAGAGGAGACCAAGGCTAAATGGGTGACCACACCAGAGCTTGAACCCAAGTCGTCTAGTTGCAAGGCTATTGCTCCTCCCAGGACAGAAAGGAGTTTGCTTGTCACTTGTCCCTAGGATCCACATGGCAGCTCCTGGGGCAAAGTCAGCCCTTTCCCAGGCTGGCTTGTTCCAGGGAAGAGCTGACACATATAGCCCTGAGGAATACCAGTTCAAGGCCTGGTGCCGCCACTGAGCCACTGACCCTCGGGGCTGTGTCTGATTCCCTGTGTGAGCCTTGAGAGTTAGGGGAGGTGGCCTCTGAGGTCCTCATCTCCAGGCTATGCCTGGGCCCTGCCTCAATAGTGATTTCCCAACTAAACAGTCCCTGGGGCTCAGGGCCATGGGGTCGTGGAAAGAACTGTGATAAAGATTTTTTCCAATTATGGTTATTATGACCCTTTTTGTCCATACCTCCTGGGGCACATGAGCCAGAGTTTGTCTGGGGTTCATATCTAGGGAGGGACTGCTAGGTTCTGGCATGCACACCTGTCAACCTCACAGGAAAGCAGATTATTTTCCAGAGTGGCCAAACCACGTCACAACTTCCACCAGCAGAACGTGAGCACTCCCCTCCTTGACAACACTTGAAATTATCTGAATTCTTAAAGTATACAAGTTACACATTTTATTCTGTTCTTATTGAATTTGTATAATTAAGAACATAAGGAAGAAACAGAAATGCTGCAACACTACTGTCCACATGGGTATCTAGAAATTTGCCCTACATGCACCAAGTCGCAGGGTAGCCTGCAGGCCCTGGGGTGGGGGTGGGCACAGCCTACGTGGCTCTCCCCCAGCCCAGCAGTATGCAGTGGCCACGGGCCAAGGAGAGGTTGCCTGTGATGGTCTGCAGGAATTCGGAGGAAAGAGCTCACAGTGTCTGCCACCTCCTAAAGGCCTGTCTAGACAGCCCTGGCCCCATGGGGCTTCACCACACATGGCGAGAGCCCGCAGAGGCCGGCCCCCTCCCCTCTTGCAAAAGAGGCTTGTTGGTGGCAGTGCTTCACCAACAGAAACCTTTTCTCCAATTCAAAACAGAAATGCACAGCATGAGTCACCCACTCTCGTGGCCCATGGATCACCCACTCATCAGGCCCCTTTTCGTTTGGATGAGAAAACAGAGGCTGACTCTGGAGCCAGGGGCCTTTCCAGTATGGGCTGCATGAATCCTAGTGCCCAGGTGATGAGGGGACCAGGCGGGTCAGAGCACTGCTAACTGGGGCTAAGATGCAGCAGGCTGGCTGTAAAAGGTGCCAGAGGGGAGTCAGGCTGCCTGGGCTTGAATCCCAGATCTGCCTAATATCAGCTGTGTGACCTTGGGCATGATAAGAGTACCTGCCTCGTTAGGTTATTGCATTGTCTGGATTAAATGAGTTAAAACTCATGAGGTCCTTAGAACAGTGACTGACACATAGTAAGTACTGAATAAAAAATAACTGCCAAAAGGCAGTTTCTTTGGGGGGAGGAGGTGCCGTACTGGACCCCAACTCTACCTTCCACCTAGGGGGATAAGCTGCCCTTGCTCCTTCAGAAATAACAATCGCCATATATCAAGTCTTCCCAAGCGGCCAACCCTCCATCCAGCACTCTCTGAGGTAAATAACATTAACCCTCTGGGAACTCAGAGGCTCAGAGAGGTTTAGTCATTTGCCCAAAGTCACACAGCTTGTAAGAGGCTCAGCTGTGGCTCAAACCCAGGTCTGGATGACTCCAGAACCCATGCACATATACTCTAGCACTGCCCCCCTGAGTCTGTGAGCAAAAGCTACTTCTGGTTCTACCCGTCTAATAGGAAAATTCTTGGCATTTAGGAAGGGGGCCATTTGAAGCACGATGCCTCCTTCTAGATTAGGCGTTGTTATGGTAAGATACAAACAGAGCCCCCCCCCCAACTCCCATCTCCACGCCTGCTCAGGGGCAAAAATGCAGACAGTTCTCACCAGTGAGCACACCTTACTGTGGGCTGAGTACCCCTGGGGGCCTGTTCAGTCCTGGGCTGCCCTTGACTGTCACAGCTCATCAGTTATTTGAGGATGGGGTAGTCAGCTAGTCCATTTCTGGAAGAAGCAGCCTCACTCTTGCACATTCCCGAGAGCCCATACCAGCCACAAGCATAGGTCACCTCCTCTAAGGTCCTCCTCTGACCCAAGCCATGCACCAAGGGAGATGGAAAACACACTGGGCCCTGCAAACTTAACAGGGACACTGTTCAGCTGCCACTAGCTTTTGCCCCATACCCTCCTCCTCCTTCAGAGAAATAGGGATGGGGTGAAGTGTTCAGAGGGAGGCCGCCGCCTAGGGAGGCCATCCATAGTGGTCACGACACCACCCTGGCTGGGCTGCTGGGCTCAGAGGCCACTGGTCAGTCTGCCTGGAGCCTGCCGGACCTCAGACATGTCACCCAACAACCCTACTGAGTCTGAAGGCATCTGACGAGATAAGCTGAACAAGATGGGGAGAAAGGGAAAGAAACAGGCTAAGACTCTAGCCCTGGCTCTATAGCCAACAGAGAAGTAAGTTCATCAGTCCCTTTGGGCACTTCAGGCCGAGATGTTCCATGATTTGGGATGGAAGGAGGACAGCTCTGCTTATCCCACGTATGACAACGGATGCCCAGACTCTCAGGGAAGGAAAACCTGGGGTAGGGGTGGTCAGAGTAGCAGGGGCGCACTTTGGATAGACCGAGAAGAGAGGAAAAGGCATTCCAGGTGGAGAGTTCTGTGTACAAAGGTAGGGAGGAGGAAAGACATTTTCAGGAGAAGAGCAAACAAGCCCACTTGGCTGTTTGAACCGAGAGCGGGTCGAGAAGCCCTGTAAGGTTTGAGGCTGACAAAGTTGCAGAATGGCTTTGATCGCCAGAAACCAAAGCCCCAGGAGATGGAAGAAGTGCTCCTTGACATCTGCCTCTGGGAGGGAAATCTGTACCCTCCCCCAAAACACCATCAGGCCAAGAGCCTCAGTGCAGGAGAGAGAATTGGGAATTTGGGCATTGTTGACTCTGAGATGTCAAATAATGGGACAGGAGACCTTGGGGTGAGATTAGGAGGGGTAGTAAGGCTGAGGGCTGCAGCCATCATCTTTAAGATTTGAAGAGCTTTCTGGGGATCAGGAACTTGTTCTTTGTAGCCCAAAAGGACAGGGCATGCAGCCCCAGAGAGGTAAAGGTCAGCGGGATATTCGGAAGGAGACTGCGATAGCCTGTCCAAAGAGAGACTAGGTGATTGGGAAGCAGTGAGCTTCCCATCACCAGAGGTATGCAAGTTTAGCAGGGACATTCTAGAGAGAAGTTCAGCATTAGAGGAGGTTGGGCCTCATGGCCTTTCCCACCACCAGCCTGGGACTTCACATCACAGCTTAGCTGCCCTGGGACAATCTTACAGGGTTGAGCCCCCCGGCTGCCTGGATGTCAGATTCCCAGCTAGGCATGACATCAGTTCTGCCCTGATTTCACACAGGGGCCTCTAGGGACCTCCCTCCCTCCCACTTCCTTCCACCCCTTCCACCCTTCCACTGCTGCATTCTGCCCTTCCCAGGGAGCACCAGGCCTGACCAGAGACACCTGGAGCCTGGTTGTGACACCAGGTCCCTGGGGGAATATTCCACCCAGCAGGAATGAGGCAGAGGGGGCCAGCGTCCCGGGGAACCCTGTTCACATGCCCCACAGAGTCTGCATGGAAATTCCAGGAGGATCACAGGGAAGATTCCAGTTTAGAACAACATGCTTTATTTTTGTCCCCCTTTCTTTCCTGTTCCTCCTTTCCCCCAGCGGTGGGAGAGGCGGTCACAGGAAGCTGGAAGACCAAAGCAAGTGTCCTCATTGGGCAGAATCACAGGAAGACCAGTGTGGAGAGATGGGGGTGCTGGGAAGATAGGGAAAGGACCCAGACGGGCCCGGGGAGGTGGACACCACATGGGAGAGGGTGGAGGGGAGGGCAAAGTCAAGGGGATAACGAAACCTGGGCAGGGTGGTGGGCGGTGGGCATGATCATCGATCAGACCAGCAGGCATTCCTGGACACCCAAGACTAGAGTTACATTAGCTCTGGGTTCAAGTTGGGGTTAGAGAGTCAGCCAAGTTTCCCAGAATAGACAGTGGATATCAGGATTGGAGCTTCCAAGAACCTTGGGCACTAGGTCCCAGCCTTAATGGACTGTAAAGCTACAGAGTACTACTAAATCCATCTCGTTCACCCTGGTGATCCTGGTAGATGTTTAATAAACACTCCTGGTGTTGAAACTCATAACAACCAAGTCCTGTTAGAGCTGAAAGGGACCTTTAAGCTCATCAAAGCCACCTCCTCGTGTTACAGATGCAGGACCTGAGGCCAATGATGGGGAGAGACTTGCCAAAGATCAGACTGCCAGAGTGGCCACCCAGTCCTTGAATCCTTCTTTGCCCCTTCCCTGCCTTCTAGATGGAGACTGTGGTATGGTCCTTACAGCCAAAGGAGGGAGACAGAGAAGAGGCAGTTACCCTGCCAGGACATAACTGTCTCTAAGAGGTAGTCAGAGGATAATGGCATATCTTCACTTCTGGCAGCTCTGCCCAGGAAGGTGCTTTCCCTGGCCAGACATGGTCCGCAAAGTTGTCAGCTGCTGCAGATGGGAGGCCTCCTACAGAGGAAAGAGCTCAAGGCTGGGAGGGGAAGCCCTTGGTTCTTTTCCTGGCTCTGCCCCAATTCACCACATGACCTTAACATGACCTGAGATGAGGTCCTCTCTGGCCTCAGTGTGCCCAGTGAGGGGCTGGACCCAACCAGCTTGGATAGTCAGAGATTTCATCCATAATCTGCTTCAGTCTCCTCCTCTCTTTCTCAGTCCATCTTAGCTTTTGCTTCAGAACAGGAAGTAGGTCAGGCACAGGAAGAAACAGCAGCCTGCAGATTCCCCTCTGCCTGGGAGCAGCATCCTCTATGCCCCACCTTTGCTTTCCAGCCTTGGAATTCCCAGAGAGGCAAAAAGCTGGGAAGGCCCTTATGATCACTCCAGTGATCGATGTGAGACCAGAGAAGTTCCGCAGATTGCTCAAGGTCACACAGCAAGTCACATGTAAACTCCGAGTGGGCCTTAGGTCTCCTGACACTCAGACCACACTGTCCTCCAGAATAATGGGCATGTAAGCCATCCTCATGTGAACCGAGAGACTGACTTACCTTGACATTTCAAACCCCTACCTGGGGAGCCCACAATCTCTGCCCCTCTCTGGGACTCAGTTTCTTCTATCAAACAGGGTGATGGGGTGGACCAGATGTCTCTAGGAGCCCTTGCACCCCAGGACCCCAGGGTTTTCCAGTGTGGCAACCTCAGCCCTTTCTGCACAGAGTGTGGGTCTACCTAGGCCAGGAAACCCCACCAAGTCACAGCCTCCATCCAGCCCTGTCCCACCCCAGACCCCAGGGCCAGGCTTCATCGAGAACTACAGGCTCCAGCCCAGCTCCCCTGGAGGATCTGGATTTTTCTTACCATAAAAGGGCAAGCGTGCCTCTCTCAGTCCCTGCTGCCAGCTCCACTGGGGGAAAGGCTGAGCTATTTTTAGAAAACTCAAGGGTTTGCTCCTGAACTCAAGATGGAGCCCATCTGAGCCCGCACCGGGGGAGCCCCCTCCCCATCTCCCTCACCCACCTTCCCTCAGTCTTCCTCCCTCTTCGCCCATTGCTGTCTCTTCCCTCCCTCCTCATCTCTCTGTCTTTGTTCTACTCTCACTCTCACTCCATCAATCCCCCTTCCTTTTTTCTTTCCCTCTCCTCCCCTCTTTCTCCCCCCTCACTTCTCCCTTCACCCCAAATCTCCTCAGTCAGCTCCCCTCCCCAACTTCCCTCCCTCAGATCTTGTTTTAGGTGGTTGGAAAAGTAACATATCTGCACCCCCCACACACACTCTTTTCTTAAACACTATTTACAACATAAATTCCAAACATCCGCCATCTGGTTCTAGGAAGGGCCAAAAGATATTTAGAAAAGGAAGTCATGATTATTCCATCTTCAAGCCAAAGGAACTCAAAGGCCCTTCTCTCTCCCGCCTTCCTCCCAGGGACCTTTGTTAAGATCTGACCGATTAGGATCCTTCCGTGAGTGGAAGGGGTCAGTCCCAGCTGGGCCTCTGACCGGCTGCATCACTTTGAGCTTGTTGCCTCTCCTCTCCGTGTCTCAGTTTCCTCATCCAAACAATGGGAACGCAACTAGGGTGCCTTCAGCACTAATGCTCTGAGACTTCATGTCCTGCTGCACAAAATCCCAAGGTGTGGGTCCCTGGGGCCTGCCTTGGGCTGGGCAGTGAGGGTGAGATGGGAACAAGGGGAGTGAGAGGCAGCAGGGGAGCTCCAGCCTTAACCCTTGATGCCCGGTGCCTTTCACTCCATGGAGAGCTACGCATTCCTTCATGCAGGGGGATGGGATGGAGTCAAACCATCCCCCTTTATCTGAGACTCTGGACACCATGGAGTCCAGTCTTCTCTCCACCACATCATGGTGAGGCCCAGAGAGGGGAAGGCACTTGTCTACAGTCACACAGCATGCCTACAGGAGACCTGGTACCTAACCTGCTGCTCTTCCATCCAACACCTTCCAGAAGAAGCCAACATCTGCATTACCCAGAAAGCATCACCCAGCCCAGCAAACTGGAACCCTGGGGGTCTCAGTTCTTTGCAAAGTGGACAGGACAGAAGGGAAAACTAACTCCTTTATCATGATAGTTTCTTCAAACAGACAGCATACAAGGGAGAAATGCTGTGGGAAAGAGAAATGCTGTGAGAAGTCCGTTGTTTCTGGGGACGCCCATTGCCAGGGTGCACACAGCCTCCACTTACACTGAAAATGCTCTCCCTACTCACAGCTCCCTTTCCATAAGGATGCTTTCCATAATACACACTTGACAGAATGTCATGTGATGCTGACTCCGGCTGTCGCTCTGTAAAAAGGGTGCCATAAATAGTCTGGTCCTACAGGGGAGCCTGAAAAATGCATGCTGGGCTGCCCAGAGCCAATCGTGATCCCAACATGTACGAACTAAGTGACCTTGAGGGACTGCTGTAACTCCTGAGAGCCTTGGTTTCCTCATTTGCAAAACAGGGTTAAGAGTGGTTCCTAACTCACAAGTGATTGTGAGGATAAAATAAGAAAACCTGTGTAAAAGAAGCACTTAGCAAGTGTGGAGCACATCGGAGGCACCCAGTGTGTTAGCTGTAACATGTATTGGCCATTGTTATGATTACGGCATGTCCCAGTGTAAGCTGGGTAGCTGGGAGCTGTTACCACTGTCACTGTTATCCCAGTCTGTTCACATTGGAAGGTCAGGGTGATGGGGAGTCTTGGGGATCCTGATCTCTAACCCCCACCCTCCCAGATACCGAGCTACCCGAGGCTGGGCTTGGAATTGTAGGAACTGTAGGTCACTGCCGGGGTCTAGGCCCCTTTTCTCTCCCTCTCTTCCCTTCCTCCTGCATCATCTTGTGACAGCCTCAGACTGTGTTCCCAGGGCTTGCTCGAAAGTCCCCAGCAGCGACCTTCCCTGGGGAGGAAGTGGGGAGCGTGTGAGGCTGGTGAACTCAGCTGAGCTGTCAAGGGGGTGGGAGGGCGCTCTGGGAATGGAGACCCAGAGGAGCCGCACAACGGAGGGGGCATGGAAAGGGGCCCCACACGGCAGCTCCCACCCCAGCTTCCACATCTTCCCTAGATGCCTCTTCGGACCTTTGCCCTCATCCTTCCTGCTTCTCGTGCTCCCATGCCTGTGCCTTGCTGTGGGTCCAGCCCCGTGCTCATAATGGAAGCTGCAGCCACTTATTGTGGACTTACAATGTGCAGAAACTGTGCTTGCACTTGACATCTACCTCGTTTGACCTTCACAAACAAGCCAAGGTTCAGAGAGGTGAAGCCACCAGCTCAAGATCACACAGCTAGAAAGTGCAAGGGGGGAGATTCAAACACATGTCTGCTGGACCCCAGGGCGGGTGTCTTCTCAGTTTTTCCCAAAAATATGCTGGAAACCCTAGGGCCCTGGAGCCCAAGGAGAACACAAGCTATAGGACATGCACAAGGGTGAGAGAGCTGAGGAAGGGGAGCTGTGGGCAAAGAAGCCCCTCCAGAAAAAACCAGCGTAGGTGTGGGTAGGTGTGCTTGCATGGGGCCCCGACCTCAGCCATCTCCCACGGTAGTGCCATCTGGTTCCCAGATGTGGCCTATCCCCAGCCCCTCGTATTTCTTGGAAATGAGCAAGGCCAGGAGAGGGAACAGGGGTTTTTGTGATGTCTGTGACGACGTGAGCTCCGTTTTGTGGTCATCCAACCGACTGCTGCCCGAGCTCAGGAGACAGCTGGATTGAGCGTGAACAGCCCAGGGTTCAAGCTGGCCTCTGACACTCAGCAGGGGTTGACCGGGGTGCGTCACAGAGCCTCTTTGAGCCTCAGTAAGCAAGGAAGCCATTCCTATCTCTGGCAGTGGTTTTGAGTGTGCCTTAAGTTACAGGAGAGAGCATTTTGCAGGCTGAAAGCCTCGTGCAGCTGGAAGTGGTCACAGGTGGCCCCAGGGCTGTCCCTTCAGTCTTGGCCACTGTGTGAACCCCGGATTTCCACCTACCCCTAAATGGCTCCTTTTCCACATGCGAGGCTAGAGGTGGGGGCCAACGGTCAGCAGGGCCTCTCGGCAATTTCCTTCCAGACCCATTCTTTTGCTGATGGGGTCTTGATGCGCTGGAAAGGGAAGGTGACCCCTCTTGCTCTTGGAGCCTAGAGCTCCTCAGAAGACCCTCTCTGAAAGCCAGGTAAGCATAGCAGAGATAATGGCAGCCTAGAGGCTGAAGGACAGACTCTCTGAGGCCTGGAAAATCTCAACAGCCTCAGCCTGAGGCTTCTAAGGACCCAGCAACAGCCCAGGCTCATCCTCAAAGCCATCGGAGCCCGGCAGCCCAGTCAGGACAAACAAAGGCCAGGGCTCTGGCCAAAGGGCACCCCAGAGTCCTCTGATAAGGGGTATCCTTGTTCCTTTCAGGCAAGGGCACTGGCTGGTGGGAGGGGCCACCCCTGCAACCCTGACGCTGAAGGAGCAAACACCCCAGAGAGGGGCCTCCTGAAGACCTGAGGAGGGTAGGCGGCAGGGGCCCTGGACACAGACCTGTGAGTGCCACCCCACCTCCACTCACGGGCACCGACACCCCACCCTCCCCACCCCGCCAGCGATAAACTCCCCATCCCAGCCCTCAGGATGACCAAGAAACCAGGCCTCAGAACGGGAAGGGTTAAAGGAAGACCCTGCTGATTGACAGGGTGCCGGCAAGTCAGGGCTGTTGCACCGGGATCGTAGGTGAAAAGAAATGGAACCAAAGAAGGGAAAACCCACCAGGAGCCAAGAATCCACCTCACGCCCTGCTCCCTACAAACCAGCAACGCAAAGCCTGCGTGCTCCCGAGAACAAAGGACTTGGGGGAGCTGTGGAGGATGATGGTCATTTTCCCTGGAAAGAAGTAAATGGGGTCGGATTCTAGAAGCAGGGAGACCTGGGGCTGTGTCAGCCTCTGATAACAGAACCAGCCCTCGGGGCTTTGAGAGCGTCAGGCATGTGCTCGGACGCATAGTGCTTGGAATACGGTGAAGCTCTAGAAGCCGTGAGCAGTTGTTTTTACCGTGCATCATATTCTTCCCACACTTACCAGCTGTTCGTGGAGCGGGCAGGGTGAGGGACCAGCTCCATAAGACAGGTGGAGAAACTGAGGCCCAGGGAAGTGAAGGAGTTCCACTCAGAGTCATACAGACAGTCAAGGGCAGAGGGGGATTCTGGCACCAGATCTCCAGAGGATGGAAAAAGAGGAGGAAGATTTGGAAGTGAGCAGAGGAGGCAGGACTCGGACAAGGAGCTGACACGCCAAAGACAGCAGGCGCAGCCCAGGCTGCTTATATAACACAGCACACCTGTTAACCTCTGCACACACCCCACACGTGTGTGCAAACGTGCGCCCCGGCACAGCGCACACACCTGGCCCTCATTCACTAGCAAATGAGCCTTGGAGACTGGGTCCAAACAAATTGCATTAGGAGGGCGGCAGGCGCCACCTCCCCCCCCGCACTGTCGGGCTCCAACACTGAGCAGGCCTGCAGAGCTGCCAGCTGCGGTCTCTCGGCCACGCTGACAGGCCCTCCTCAGCCCCCTCCCCCCGCCCCTGGGCCCCAGGAAGGGGGCTGGGGTCCGAGAGAATGCCATGATGATGGATGGGCTGAGGGAGGTTCCAGGGCTAGCTCAAGAGCACACAGGATGTTCGTGCTTATGCAAGGCTCACTTCTGAGCTGTTCCCAGCAAACCAGCCCCACCTTCCCTCCCTCCCTCCCCTCCGGCAGCCTCTCCCACGGTCACTGCTGCCAGAGCCCAGAGCCCAGGCCCCTAGCAGATCTACCCCCCAACACTCAGCTGGGCTGAGCGGGAACTGGTCAGCTCAGGAGGCAACGGCCTGGGGCTGACACACAGGTGGGCACTTTAGAGGGAAGAAGGAATTTGTGAACAGAAAGACAACACCATCATGTAAAGGTGGCATCTCTGTGCTTTCTCATCCATTGTTTTGTTTAATCCTCCGAATGTGCCTGGAGTTAGAAGATTGTGCCCATAGTACAGATGTGACTACTGAGGTTCATTCATTCAGTGATCCCACAGCTCCCCTTTCCTGAGCCCTGAGTCTGCACCAGGCCCTATGTGGGGTGCTGGGGACACCGAACTGAATGACTTACAGCATCTGCCCGCATTGCTTTACAGAACATTCACCTTTGGGCTGGGTCATTGGGCACTGGGGCCCCCTGGTCTTCCAGGGGAGCATCTCCAGCAGAATCCCTTTTCCATATGGTATATGTGAGTTATTGAATATTATTACTAAGAGGAGCCTTAGCGATCAGCCCATTCAGAACACAGACCCTGAAGTCAGACAGCCCCAAGTTCCAATTAGCCTCTTGAAGCCTGTTTTCCCATCTGTAAAATGGGAATACAAAAGCTCCCACCTCATGGGGATGACTGTGAGGATTAATTTGTGTTTTCCCTACCCTTAACTGACACAGGGAGAAACAGGGGCTTGGAGAGGGAAAGAGCTTGGCCAGGGTCACTTGTGAGTTGGGGGTTAAGTCAAGACCCGATGGATCCCTTTCTCCTACCCCCCTCCCCACTTATCCCAATAGAAATCCTCCCCACCTGCTTCACCCCAAGCAGCCCAGAGGCCATGACAGTTGGCCAGTTTGTGCAGGCAACCACAGGGACATGTCCTGGGTCCCACCCTCCACCTTCAGCCCTGCCCAAGACTCTGCAGCACCAGAGTCCCAGGTGACCAGCAGTGGCCCCCAGCCCTCAGTGACAGTGGATGATGGGGACATGCAGTGGCAGACTCCCAGCCCAGAGCAGCCTGGCCATATAAGGGAAGGAGCCAGGAAGGTCTCCTGGCTCAGGCCTGGCGAGAAAATCCAGACAGCCACTGTTTATTTTCTCCTTCCCAGCCTCCCAAGAGCTTCCAGACAGAAGACAGAGGTTCCCCCTCAGGCCAAGCGACATTTCCTGAAGACAGTGGAGAACAGGGAGGAAAATCCAGTCCATCATCCAGGAGCAGCACCCCTGGCTGTGGACAGGTAGCACCAGGTAAGATTCTGCCAGGTAAGATTGTGAGGCCACCTGTTCAACTGCCTTCTTTGACAGAAGGGGAAACAGGGCAACAGAGAGAAGCGCTTGTGAGAAGGGATCACACCACTTGTGTGTCCCAAGAGGGACCCATCTCCTGACTGGGGACCCAGAGCAAGAAGGAGCCTCTCGTGGGGTAAGTGGAACAGGAGAGCTATGGACCCACTTCTCAGTGAGACATCATGTGAAGGAGAAAAGCCAGCTCTGTCTGCCTTCCAGCTAGTAGGCAAGACTCAAGGGAAGAGTTGCTGGGGCCAGAGAGCCAACAGAAGGACACCTTTCCTGCACCTCTGCCCTCCTCCCAGCCCAGCTGCAGAACCTCCTCCTCCAGGAAGCCCTCCCAGTTCCCCCAGGGAGGAGGAACCTAAGCCCTCAGCAGTCCTTTCTGGGCTCTCTCTTATGCCACTTGGGTCTGTCCCCTATTCAACTTGCCAAGGGCAATTTCCTTCCACTGACCAAGCTCCTCCAGGGTAAGGACCACATCAGATTCAGGCCTGTCTCCCCTCGGCACGTAGAAGATGCATTTGGTTTGCTGAACGGACAGGTGAAATGGTTAGATCCTGTCCCCAACCCTGATGGATTGGTAAATAGGTCAGGGGATGACACATGGAGCATGGAGGTTAAAAATTATGGTCCTGAGGCAGCTGTTCTGATAGGAATCCCAGCTGGGCTCCTAGTTCCATGCCCTTGGAAAATCCCCTTCCCATGGAGCCTGGGGGATACACGGGGATTAGCACAATTAAAACCCTCAAGAAATGAACATTCTTATTACCATCAGCATCACTATGATTTTTCTAGAGACAAAGGAACAGAACTAGACAGCCTATAGCCATAGAGGATATAGAGGCAAATACCTTCCCCTGGTCAAAGGTCTCAACCTCTGTCCCTGTGTCAGAGTTTCCCACAGGAGCGTGGGACTGCCTCCCATCCACTTCCTGTTTCTACACCCAGGAGAGCTGCTATCTTCGTGGCAATATTCTGAGCCCAATGGGGTGTGCTGGAAATAGCCGCCAATTCCCCTGGTTCAAGCCAGTCTGTGACCCGGGAACCGTCTCCTCCCCTTCCTGGCCCTCCATGTGGTGGTGATAAGGGTCCCCTGACCACTGCATGGCTGCTCTGCAGATTAAATGTGATAGGGCAGTTTTTCAAACGGCAGGCACTCAGATGCCCCCTTTTTAATTTTGGCCATATCTGCCAACAATCAAAATATTTTAAAATTTAAGAAGAGTCATTTTTAATACCTAAATATAAATGGGAAACTAAAATACTGTCCATAATTAGGAGATAATAAAGGTAAGAATAGAGACAGTAAAAATGCAACAGCGTTCTTATTCTCTCCTCTGGTACATAGCTTGCAAGCCCCTGGGCCTGAGGGAGATAAACAGGAGCCAGAAAAGTGTCAGAGACAGGATAGCACCAAACTGAGGCTCTCTCCCCCTGGGAAACAGAAGGACTGGAAGCAAACACAGGGAATAGCCTGAGTCACTGTGTCTTCCAGAGTTAGTGCCCAGGGGCTTCCCTGGTAGCGCAGTGGTTAAGAATCTGCCTGCCAACACAGGGGACATGGGTTCGAGACCTGGTCCAGGAAGATCCCACATGCCGCGGAGCAACTAAGGCTGTGCGCCACAACTACTGAGCCCACGTGCCACAGCTACTGAAGCCTGCGCACCTAGAGCCCGTGCTCCGCAACAAGAGAAGCCACCGCAATGAGAAGCCCGCACACCGCAACGAAGAGTAGCCCCCGCTAGCCGCAACTAGAGAAAGCCCGCACGCAGCAACGAAGACCCAGCACAGCCAAAAATAAATAAAAATAAAATAAATAAACGTATTAAAAAAAACAAGAAACAAAGTTAGTGCTCAGGCCACGTACTCTACAAAATCGCCCGCTCTCTGTGCTGCGTTCGGAAGCCAAAGGTGGTCAGGTGAAAGAGCTTTGGAAACAGTCCGGCACAAAGGAATGCAGGGGTCTGGCCTAATCAGCTTGCTTCCCAGCAGCAAATGATCACTTTTTCGGGACGACCCTCCCTGGCTTCTTACTGAAATCTCCACGTTGGCCAGGGCGAGCGTTTCCTCTCCAAGAGCTAGTGGGAGCCGTCTGAGAGTGGAGTAGACAGGCTGTGGGCCGTTCAGGACCCCCAAGCTGGATCCTGATGTTGGAATCACTCCCCAGCCAAACGCAGTTTGGAAAGAGTTCCTCCATGAGAATTCCATATTAGAGCGAGGCAGGTCTTTGGGTGGGAATACCTGAGGCAGGGGCTGTCCCACTCAGCAGGCCAGCAGGCCTGACTTGCCCCAAGTGGCAGACCAGAGGTAAACACTCTGCAGATCAAGGCCTGCTTTCAGACTTCTGCCAGAGGCATATGAGACTATTATTCGAAGGAGGCGTGTGTGTTTTCCTGCTCTCTCCCACCCCCGAGAAAAGGCTGCTGGTTCCCTTCACCCTTCAGACATCCCTGAAAGTATATGTCATCCGGCACCAAGGCCACCCAGTGGGCATCAGCAATGCAGGAGGGTCCTCTGGGGGTGCCCTGAGATCTTGGCGGGGCAGAAGAAATAGAGGCGAGGCTCAGCCTGCTCACTCAGAGGTTCCCACCCAAGCCAGGTCTTGAGAGGAAAATGAATTATCTACATGGTCATTCAATCATCCACTAAGTGGCATTCCCTGGGACCCATCATCATGTACAAAGGCCTCCACAAGGCGCAGGGATCCTCACCATTAACAAATGTGGGTGCTGTCCTCAGGGAACTGGAGATCTAACCCAGTCAGACCCAGATGCAAAGAGCTCTGACACTGGAGAGAATGAGGTTGAAGAATACGATTCAGCCACTCTTACAACGCATATTAGGATCTACCATCACAAGTATGGTAAAGGATTAGAAAGAGAAAGAGGGCAGAAGATGTGTGAGGACATGGACCAGGGTGTCCTGATGTCTGAGAAAGTCAGAGAGGGCTTCCCACAAGAAGTAGCCGTTTGGTCTCCTCTTCCACCAGGAGGAGATGGGCAGGGGAGCAAGAGGGAGCAGCATGGTAGCTGGGGGCCCTGAGGTGGTAGGCACAGGGCTCCTTGGAGGAATGGAAAAAGGGGGCCAGAGGCCCAAGAGGAAGTGGCCAGCTGGGCCAGATGGGTCAGGCCTTGTAGCCTTTTGTGAGGGTTTCAGAATTTAGCCAGAGGGCAGTGGGAGAGTTTTTAGCATTTTAAGCCTAGGAGAGATATGGGCATATTTGCATTTTGAGAAATCACTCTAGGAGGATGGCTGGGATGGATGGTTGCGAAGTCAGTGGGAGTAGAAGCAAGGAGGCCAGGTAGGAAGCTAAGACAAATGTTTGATGGTATAAAATATAAAGTACCATGAATGTACCGTTTGGCTGGGATGCACCAAGCATAAATGTGGGGTATGGGGTCAAAAGGTAGAACATTATATTGGATGGCTCCATTTACTGAAATGCCAAGATTAGCAGCTCTGTAGAGACAGACCTGCCTGGGGGCTAGGGGTGATGGGAGGTGGGTAGGAGGGGCTAAATGGTAAGAGGGTTCTTTTGGAATGATGAAACGTTCTGAAATCGATTGTGAATGTATTCCCACTTTGTGAATGTATTAAAAACCACTTCATTGTGCAATTTAAATAGGTGAATTATATTTCAATAAAACTGTTTAAAAAGAAAAGAAAAGGAAGGTTGAGGCTTGGTCCCAGAGGGCTCAAACGCCAGGCTGAGGACAGGAAACACATCTGTGGTAGTTACAGCAGCCTCTGGGGCAATAGCTGGATGGTGGAGCTGAGGCCCCTCTAATGCCCCTTCTCCTGTCTAGGGTGGACTCCCTGCCATCAGCCCCTGGTGCAGAGCAGCGTGGCACCCTGTCTCCCAGCCTGAGGTGCAGTGCTGCATCTCTGGTCAGTTGGGAGTCTGAGATGAAGCACTGTAGCTCGGGAAGGGAGAAGTTGTTCTGCGGCCGTTGCCTGGACGTGGTAAGTGGTAGTGGTGCTTGCGGGCACCAGGAAGGACGGGAATGTTTCCACTCTCCATATGGTCAGCTGAGGAAGTTGCTGGACTCAAGTCCTACCTGTGCCACCATCTGCTTCATGATTCTGGGCAAGGCCTGAATCTTCTGTGCACCCCAGTTTGTCCATCTGTAAAGTGAGGTGTTGGAGCACTCAGTGATGGCCATTACCCAGCACCCTGACTCTGCTTTCACTTTCTGAGCCCATGACAGACACTGCTAATCGGTCGAGGCATCCTTTCTTTTTTCTTTCTTTCTTTTCTTTTGTAATTTTGTAAAACTTTTTATCTTATATTGGAGTACAGTTGATTAACAATGTTGTGTTAGTTTCAGGTGTACAGCAAAGTGGTTCAGTCATACACATACATGTATCTATTCTTTTTCAAGTTCTTTTCCCATCTAGGTTGTTACATAATATTGAGCAGAGTTCCCTGTGTTATACAGTAAGTCTTTGTTGGTTATACATTTTAAATACAGGAGTGTGTACGTGTCAATCCCAAACTCCCTAACTATCCCTTCCCCCAACTCTAAGGCATCCTTTCTTGAAGCATTCAGGTACAGCTTCAGAATCCTTGTCAGCACTAAGTTCTGGAGAGCTACTGTTAATGATTCGAAGCTACAACCCTTCATCATTTGTGAACTGGACAATTCCTAAAAACCCTTTCAGCCTTAAAGACAAAAGTCCTGGGCTTTGAGTCAGGCTCTTCACTCTTTGAGGTGTTGCCTAAGTTAGTCCAGGCATCTCCCAAATATCTGACCCCTCTCAGTGGCTTCAGACAAGCAAGAAACAGCAGAGGAAAATCACTGGGCTAAGCACAATTTTATTTAACCTCCCAACAAGCTTGGGAGGCAAATGTTATTAACCCATTTTCCAGATAAGAAAACCGAGGCTCAGTTAAGCAACTGGCCCAAGGTCACACACTGACTATGTTGAGCTGGGCTTGTAACCTAATCTGTCTGCCTTCAGATCCATGTTCTTACCCACTGCATGTGGTCTTGTCCTTACATCTTGGGTCACTTTTAGCAAAGACAGACCAAGACATTTTCCATTAATCCTGTAGATTTCCTTCCTCTTCTCCTCCCCGCCCCCAGCCACCATAGTTGTATTTATCTCACCTTATCCAGTAGGTCCTATACCATAGCATTTTACAGTTGGGGAAGGCTGAGGTTAAGTGATTTGCTGAGGGTCACCAACAAAGAAGTTGCCAAACAGAGACTGGGAACTGGATCCGCCCAGTTGGTTTAGAGTAAAACCCTCCCTCTGGCTGGAGACTAAGGAATACACATGATCCATGGCAGTCGAAGGGGGGAGTGGGGTGTTACCAGATGGTTTCTGGTTGACAACATGGCCTTTGACTACAGGGAAGGTACTTTCCGGGGCAATTGAAGTTCCAGTCACTACTCTCCCCCCGGAGCAATCATCCACATCCCGCGAGACACAGCAGCCGCCCTGGCTTCTGCAGATGGGGCCAGATGCAGAAGAAAACTCCAGCTGGTCCTTAGGGACATGCCAGAGCCTTGGTGCTGAAGGCCGCTCTCTCACCTTGTCCTCACGGTCCAGTTTTCCCAGGAATCCCTTAGATGCTAAGATGGGGATTCCTGGAAATACTGTTCTTGAGGTCATGGTTTAACAGCTGGATGCGTCTCCTTCCCACCCAGAGTTGCCCCTGCAGGGCTTGGGCTCAAGCACGTCATGAGGTCAAGTGGAAGGCCATGCACTAGAGGTAAGAGGGCTTGAGAACTGTGTTCTTGACCTTTAAGTTGCTTTTCTTTCCATTTTGTCCATTTCGTAACATCCTGTGAGGCTGGAATGGGAACTTCACCACTGTCCTGCTCTCGGGAACTTTGTCCAGGCACTCAGTTGAGCAGTGGTTGAACCAGGACACCATAAAGCATGTGTTTCTTTCTGCCTCCACCGCACCCCCACCCCACTTCCCCGCATGCCAAGCAATAGGGGTCGCACTATCGAATCAGCATTATTGATAAATGAATAAATGTACGTGAATTTATTTTAAAAGTTTGCTAAATCAGTTAGCTAAACTAAAAACAAAAAAAAAACCATTAAGTTTTAGTTCGATTTGTAATGCAGCCACAGAAAAATTTTTAAATTTTTCATTAAGGTAGAGAAGACAAAAAAGCTCAGAGTGCCCTCTTGTGGTGATGCCTCTCTCAACCTGCTTCAGAAGCACTGAGGCTCGCCTCTACACACACACACACACACACACACACACACACACACACACACACACA
>NW_021703768.1:125663158-125764983 GCF_005190385.1 Monodon monoceros
CACACACACACACACACACACACACACACACACACACACACACACACTGAGATTCCTTTTGCCCCAGTCACTTTTGAGCCACTGACCACGTAAGCCCCATCCATCCTCTCATTACCAATGACCATCACTTACGATTTACTTTAACTCGCATCACCTTCGTCTCAAAGCTCCTGAGGTTCAGAGAGGTCAAGTAACCAGCCCACAGTCACTCACATAGCATAAGGCAGAGCCAGGATTGATTCCAAGTTCAGTGGCTTGTGGCAATTCCTCAGCCAAAAGTAAAAACTGCAAAAATAAAAAATAAAAGTAAGACAATCTGAATAGACAGAGAAAATGCTAGCTGAATGAATCCCAGAGACCTGAAGTGGTCCAGGTGCAACACTAGAACTTTTCACAAACTCTTCCTAGTGCTTTTGATGGAGTTGGTAGAGACAGGAGGTGTCGTGGCCCCAGGAGCCTCGCTTTGGGGTCTGCTTGCCGTGCTCCCAGGGACCAGGTGGCTCCCACATGTCTCAGGCTGTCTCTCTAACAGGCCACATTGAAGACATTTATAAAATATGAGATCTCCCTCCCCCTTATCCTCAGAGACTGGAGCTGGACTGACCATGAAGAAATCTGATTTGCTCCTAATGATAATAATAGCTTCCACTCACGAATATTTACAACTTACCGGGGCCTGACCGGGCCCTGTGCTAAATGCTTTCACAGGCACTGTCTCATTCAATCCTCACAACAACCCAGTGAGGTAGGTTGTATCACATACTCCGTTTCACAGATGAGGCAGCCAAGGCACAGAGAGGTTAAGACACTTGCCTAAGATCACACAGCTAACAAGTTGTGAGGCTGAGTCAAATCAAGTCTGTGTTTATGCTTATCACCTGCCCTTGCCCCCTCTCTCCCTTTTGGCCTGAACTGGCAGGTGGGGCTACCTCCCGTGGCTTCCCCTGGGGGAGAAGGTAAAACAAGCCTTCAGTGAGACCCAAGCAGTCCCTCCTGTGCTCTGTGACTATAATAAAATGCTGGACCCTTGGCTTGTGTCCTGTGTCTTCCTGGGAACATGAGGGGAGGGGGAAGGAGGTGACAGCAGGGAGAGAACATAAGCCTGTATTAGTTTACTAGGGCAGCTGTAACAAAGTACCACAGACTGAGTGGCTTAAACAATAGAATGTTATTTTATCATAGTTCTAGAGGCTGGAGGTCTAAGATCAAGGTGTCAGCAGGGTTGGTTTCTTCTGAGGCCATTCTCTTTGTCTTGTAGATGGCTGTGTTCTCCCTGTGTCTTCACTCTGTACATGTCAGTGTCTTAATCTCTTCTTATAAGGACACAAGTCCTATTGGTTAAATTAAAGCCCACGCATATGACCTCATTTAACATTAATTATCTCTTTAAAGACCCTACCTCCAAATAGTCACAGTCTGAGGTACTGGGGGTTAAGACTTCATCATGAATTTGGGGGGGACACAATTCAGCCCATAATACAGCCTCAGTTGAGGCAACCCTCAACTGAAGGCAGGTGCCTTCACACTGCCAGACACTTCCAGAAGCTGGCTAGATAGCAACCAGGACCCACATCAAGACAGTCAGAAGCCCAAGGAAGATGCCAGGCCATGTCTGGGAACACCTGCTGTAGAGCATGGGGAGGGAGAGAGTCCCACGAGGTGAGGTCCCCTAGGGCGGGACCAAGGCACATGCTGGGGAGCGCTCAGGGCCTGGCCACGCGGCAGCCTCGCCCCTTCAGTCCTAAAGGTGTGACTGACCAGGTCGAGGAGGCAAGACAGAGTCTGAAATCACACTTCACACAGGCGTCAGGGTTCAGAGTGAACTCGACATTAGCTGTACCACAGGCATCATGCCCAACACATGGGGACATTTTAATTTCTTTTTTTTTTTTTTTTTTTTGTTTTGCGGTATGCGGGCCTCTCACCGCTGCGGCCTCTCCCATTGCGGAGCACAGGTTCTGGATGCGCAGGCCCAGCGGCCATGGCTCACGGGCCCAGCCGCTCTGTGGCATGTGGGATCTTCCCGGACCAGGGCCACGAACCCGTGTCCCCTGCATCGGCAGGCGGACAGACTCTGAACCACTGCGCCACCGGGGAAGCCCCACATGGGGACATTTTAAACACGATTAGTCTGCCTTCGGCACAATCCTCCAACTCCACTACATTCTGAGGGAAAAAAAAATCAACATCCTGACAAACAACCTTTTACAATTCCCAGAGCCTAAGACCTCCCCACACCTCTCCTCTGCGCCCCCAAACAAGGCCTGCGCACCTGCGCTGCACTGTGGAGGAGCCCAAGGTCCCACAAGGGCCCGAGACTGCTTAGGAGCCACAGGGACGAGTGCAAGAGGCAGGATGGAGGGCGAGCTCCTCTGGCCAGCGCCCTGCCGTCCACTGCACCCCACGCCCCAATGACACACCCCATTCTTGTTCAACTTTGGAACAGTTCCCGGCCAGACACTGGGGCCTCCTCGAAACTCACAGGCCTTGTGCTACTGAGGTCCTTCTAGAAGTCTCCCTCACACCCCTGGGGAATTATTGCGGACTCCCACAGGTGGGTTCGACACTGTGGTTTGAGATTCCCAGGAGTGGAGGAGTGCACAGGAATAACAGCAAACGTCCAGCAAAGGGGATGTCCTTTTTTTTTTTTTTGCGGTACGCGGGCCTCTCACTGCTGTGGCCTCTCCCGTTGCGGAGCACAGGCTCCGGACACGCAGGCCCAGCGGCCATGGCTCACGGGCCCAGCCGCTCTGCGGCATGTGGGATCCTTCCGGACCGGGGCACGAACCCGAGTCCCCTGCATCGGCAGACGGACCCTCAACCACTAACGCCACCAGGGAAGCCCCGGGGGTGTCCTCTTTATTTACCTCTGCCAGCCTTTACTGGGTGCCTGTGTGCACCTGGTGCTGGGGACACGGCAGTGAACGAGACAACCAGAGAACTCTACCTTGTGAGGATGATTCGCTCACACACACGTAGGTGTGAGATCCTGCACTCCTCTTCCAGAATTTCAGTGTTGAGACCGTTTCTGAACACAGCTGTAAAGCAGTAACACTTTCAAATACATCCCTACATGCCAGGCATGCCGTGGGCCTCTGTCCTGTGGGCAGAAGGAATTGGCACCCCCTGACAACTCTGGTGACAGATCCCCAGGTCGAAGCCCAGGCTCTTCCAGCAGTGACCGTCTGCACTTCCTTTTACTGACAGGGCGTCCTGCACCAGGTGCCTCCTGTGGGAGTGTCCAAGGAGGCAGCGTGACGCAGACAGGAAGGAGGTGGTGCCCTCTTGTGGCCTAACCTGGAAGGACAGGCTATCTTGAAGGACTTGTCAGGGGTAAGGGGGGATTGTTATCAGTGACCATTATCTAACACATTTGCATAGGATTTTGCATCTCAAAATGCACTTTTCATCCCATGACTTCATTTGATCCTTGGGTTTTTTAAATTAATTAATTAATTAATCTATTTATTTATTTTTAGTTGCGTTTGGTCTTCGTTGATGCGCGCAGGCCCTCTCCAGTTGCGGCGAGCGGGGGCCACTCCTCTCTGTGGTGTGCGGGCCTCTCTTGCTGCGGAGCACGGTCTCCAGGTGCGCAGGCTTCAGCAGTTGTGGCACACGGGCCTAGCTGCTCCAGGGGATGTGGGATCCTCCCGGACCAGGGCTCGAACCCGTGTCCCCTGTATCGGCAGGCGGACTCTTTACCACTGAGCCACCAGGGAAGTCCTTGATCCTTGTTTTGAGATACATCTTGTCATCGTATTTTTACAGAAACCCAGTGAGGTTTAAACAATACTAATTCAAATTCTAATAATAACTAACACCTATGATTTATTGATCCCTTACTCTGTGGCTGGCACTGTGAATTTATTTTGTACATATTATCTCATTTGTGAGATTCAGATAGAGAACAAAGTATTAGACACGTGTCCAGGGCCGCAAGACTGCTAAGCAGTTACATTGGGAAGCAAGCACCAGCCCCGCACTCAGGCCAACAATCTCTCACACGAGCTTGAAAAGAGAAGTGTCCAATCTGGTCCTCCAGCTCCTGGAAGATTCCCAGTTGCCTTGGGCTGGGAAGAAGCCCTGGGAGACTTCATCCAGCAGGATTGACGCTGCTACAGATCCCAACATGCTGGAGATACCATCTCCTGCTTCCGGGTGTGCTCTGAGGGAACTGGCACCCTTGGCTCAGTAGAGAGATTCTATTTCCTGCTTCAAGGGGAGAATTTCCCCAGGCTCCTGAGAGCTGCCTCTCTCAAAGCGGACAGCAGCAAGGGCACCCCAATATTGCTACAGGATGTGGTCCAATGATCCAGACAAAGGAGGTGAAAGGGGTTGCTGTGATCCTGAGAGAAAGAGCTCCCTCCCTGAGGGAGCTAGAGGGAGGCCGGGAGGAAGACAGTCTGGCCTGTGGGGGATTGCACATCTCCAGCAGTCCGGCGGGCCTGGCCAGCAGCCTGTGCAAGCCAATCTCATTGCTGTAAAAGGGCAGTGGCCAGAAGAGGGGACTCAGGCCTGTCCCTGCATTTCAGACCTAGGCAGCCCCTCTCCAGGTCATGGAAGCAGGCAAAGTGGAAACCAACCAAGCAGGGACGGAATAGGTCCAGATTTGCTCCTTTTTCTTGAAATATGGGGATGGAACCCAAGTGGCCTCAGTCTGGGGACAGTCAGGGGCATGTCAGTTGCACTCTAATCTGTGGGAAGCTGGAAGGAACCACAGCTCCACTAATTTAGAGACTGTCCCCTCTGACCCAGGCCATCTACCACTCCAACATCCCAAAACAGTGTGTTTCCTTGGCCTGCTCATCCCAGAACAATTTCTGACAGAGGGGCATACACAGCAGCTTGCATAACTCCAGTGACAGGGACCTCACCACTTCACCAGCCAGCCTATGTCCTTGATCACCTTGGATTGTTAGGAGGCCCTTCTCTTGTTGGAGTGAAAGCTCTGTCATTTTCCCTAGTTCCTTTGCTGCCCACAGAGATTTATGAACGGTGGCCCTGGCTTCCTTCCCCTCCTCCAGGCTAAACATGCCTGGGGCTCCCAGTGCGCCTCTGAGACTGAATTTAAGCTTGTTTCCCTGCCTGCGCAATCAAGACCCCTTCTTTGGGGCCAGGACCTCCTCTGAGAGCCTTATAAAATCAGTCAACCATCTCTGTGAAAATGGCGCACGTCCACACAAAATGTTACATACTACTTTAGAGGATTCATAGGCCCTTTCTTCAGTGCATGTCACAGTTTCTAGAAAGTGGCTGGCCTTTAGTACTAATTTATATATTCGACAAATGTTTACAGAGGGCCTACCATGTGCCAAGTGATGTTTCTGGTGCCCAGAATGGAAGGGTAAATAAAACAAATCCTAGCTCCAAGAATTTACAGTCTGGAGCAGGAGAGAGACACCAACAAATCAGCCACCACATCATTCACTTTATGTTGTGATGAATTCAAGGAAGATAATGAAAGAGTACAATGAGACGTGGCAGGCTTTGGAGAGCCATTTTAAATTGGGAGGTCAAGGAGGGCCTCTGGAGGGGGTTGACATCTGAGTAGAGATCTGATGACAGGAAGACAGTGTGGACTGAAGAGTCGGGGGTGGGGGTGGGGGGTCAGGCAGCACCAAGGATGGCTGTCAAGACTCTGAGGCAGAAGGAGACCAGGGAGGCTAACGCCTGGAGTGGAGGAGGGGATATGAGACAGGGTTGAAGGGCACAGGGCCAGGCCGAGTGGGGAGTCTAGGTCTCATCTAAGTGCAGTGAGTGACACAGTCAGGTATATGTTTCAAAAGATCACTCAAAGTGGGGAGTGGAAGCAAAATGTATTCCCCTTTCATGTTTCCTTATATCTGCATAAAGAAACCCTGGAAAAATATAGAAGAACTTAATAAGTGCGGTTACCTAGAAAAGCAAGACTTCTTAATATTTACATATTATATTGTTTTGACATTTGAATGACCTGTATATTTACCTGTATTACTTTCTTGTGGCTGCCATAACAAATTATGACAAACTGGGTGAACTAAAACAATCGAAATTTATTATCTCATAGTTCTAGAAACCAGAAATCTGCAATCAAGGTTTTGGCAGGGCCAGGTTTGCTCTAAAGATCCTAGGGGAGTTTGTTCCTTGCCTCTTCCATTTTCTGGTGGCTCTGAGCATTCTTTGGCTTGTAGCTACATCACTCTCTGCTCTGCATTGTCTCCTTCTCTTCTGTCTGACAAATCTCCTCTGTGTGTCTCTTGTAAGGGCATTTACCATTGAATCAGGGCCCACCTGAATGATGCAGGATAATCTCTTCATCTCAGGATCCTTAACTTGGTCACATCTGCAAAGATCCTTTTTCCAAATGAGGTCGCATTTACAGATTCCAGGAATTAGTGTGTGGACATGTCTTTTGATGTGCCACCATTCAACCCATCACAATAGCTGTCCAATAAGATCAAAGTAAACTTTAAAACTTGGTTCTAGCTCTGGGGTGACAGAGGGACTGCAGGGTGACAGATGGAAGAGAGGAGGGAGGTGAAGGGAGGTGAGTATGTGTGGGAGCAAAGGTCCACTGGGCTCCAGAGGGGTCAGATGCAGGATGGAGGGAACATCATAAGGCATCCCCCACCACTCCTGGGTCTAGCTTGAGCAAATGGGCAGGCTTTGGTGCCTTCACTGAGGCTGGGAAGATCAGAGGACAAGGGGGCTCCAGGGAGGTGGGAAGTGAGACTGGGAGGGAGAAGTAGTAGACATTTCAAGGTAGAAGTTACCATGAAGGAAGCTGGATATATATGTGGTGAGGCCTGCAAAAACCTTTAAGGGAACAGAAGCCTCAGGCTCAGGCTACAGAAAACCCATCACCTCCCTCGTTTTGAAAGCTCAGCATCTACTGATGCAAGGCCAGGCTGCAGCCACGTCACAGAAGTGGCTGTGACTCAGCTTGGGAAATCTAGGTTTTTACCATGCTACACTTATGCAACCAAGTCTTTGAATCTAAATGCAAGACTTCTCGTCTCCAGTGTAAATTTCCGTGTCTCTATGACTAATCTTTCCAAATAATTCTGCCTCCAAACCAAATAGGACAGTATGCATGGTATGATCCCAGTTTCATAGGGGAGAAAATGACTCTCTTCAGGTATGTCTATAACAATAGCTAATCTTCACTGAGGTATTATGCTGACCACTGCCTGCTTTATTTCATTTAATTCTCTTCATCACAGTTTGAAGTAGATGTTATCATTATTCCCATCTTACAGAGAAAGATAATGAGGCTCAGAGAAATTAAGTAAATCTTGCTCACAGCCACCCAAGTAGTAACTGTTAGGACTGGGACTTGTACCCTAGCAGTCTTGGCTTTTGTGTCTATAATCATTACTGCCCCTCCTCATTCGTGCCCTCTTATGGATATACATGCACATTAAAAAGTTCAAGGAGGGCTTCCCTGGTGGCTCAGTGGTTGAGAGTCCGCCTGCCGACGCAGGGGACACGGGTTCATGCCCTGGTCCAGGAAGATCCCACATGCCGCGGAGCGGCTGGGCCCGTGAGCCATGGCCGCTGATCCTGCGCGTCCGGAGCCTGTGCTCCGCAACGGGAGAGGCCACAACAGTAAGAGGCCCGCGTACTGCAAAAAAAAAAAAAAAAAGAAAAAAGTTCAAGGAGATACCTACAAAGCTGTTAACAGTGGCGGGTTCTGAGAGGGGTGTGGGAAGGAGTACACATTCTCTACTGCTGCCTTACTTTTAATTATCTTCAAGGAACAATGCTTTTTTAATTTAAAAATATGTATTTATCAAAAGAAAAGTCTGGAAGAACATACAACAAAATGTCAACAGCACAGGACTTCCCTGGTGGCACAATGGTTAAGAATCCACCTGCCAATGCAGGGGACACAGGTTCGATCCCTGGTCCGGGAAGATCCCACATGCCGCAGAGCAACTAAGCCCGTGTGTCACAACTACTGACCCCGTATGCCACAACTACTGAAGCCTGCGTGCCTAGAGCCCGTGCTCCGCAACAAGAGAAGCCACCGCAATGAGAAGCCCGCACACCGCAACGAAGAGTAGCCCTCACTCGCCACAACTAGAGAAAGCCCGTGCACAGCAACGAAGACCCAATGCAGCCAAAAATAAATAAATAAAAATGTCAACAGCAGTTACATCCGGGGAGCATGAGCAGGAAAACTATCTTCTACACCATATAGTTTGGTGTTGTTTGAACTTTATACAATGGGCATAGACTGCTTTTGTAAGCAGAAAAAAGTAATTAAGACTTTAAAAAAAGAAGGATAGAGAGAAGGAGAGTGACTCAGCAGCTCTTCTGGGATTCCCAGCAGCTCCTGACAGAGGCCCCGCCCACCTTCACGAGCCCCTTTTCTATTTCGCCCCCTCCATCCCCTTTGCACATCCTAACCAGAAAAACCTGTACCTCAGCAGCATCTGTCCTGCCTCTCCCTCCTCCCAGCCTCTAAACTAGGCCACTGCTGATCCCGAATCCACAGGGCAACAATAGCCCCTCATCCTCCATTAGCAGCTTTGTAGTTTATGAAATGCCTTCCCATGCCAGCTCACGTTTAATCCTCCCAAAAACACTGTGAAGTGGATATTCTCATGCCCATTGTACAGATGTGGAAGCTGAGGCTCAGCGAAGCTAAGCTCATTGCCCAGGGTCATATAGAGTCTGGGATTGTGCCCGGACCCAGATTCCCAGGCCAGGCCTCTCCAGTGCTGCATGAGTTCAAGCTCATGTCAGGAACTTGAGTTTCAGGACCTAAAATCAACCTGTTCAATCTTGTTTAGACCTATGACAGAGCAGCAGTTCTCCTGTTCCCTACCAAACCATCCCTGCAGCCTCCCTGGTATACTCAACCACAGCCAGGAACCTGAGACTCACCAGAGCCTTGCCCTGCACTGCCCAGGCCCTGGGGCTGAGCCTGAAGAGAGGGCAGAATGGAAGAGCCTTTGGGACCAGACAGAGGAGTGTGGGAAAAAGGGGCAGACAGCCAGCATGCTTACAAGGCAGGAGTAGACAAACCCAACTGTCTAGGACAGCAGGTCATGGGCTTGGGTGGAATCCTGGATATAACTTTGATCAAATCACTTAGTATCTCTGGGCCTCAGTTCTCTCATCTGGAATATGACATTATAATAGCATCACCTTAGAAAGCAGTTCTGGGGCTTCCCTGGTGGTGCAGTGGTTGAGAGTCCGCCTGCCGATGCAGGGGACGCAGGTTCGTGCCCCAGTCCGGGAAGATCCCACATGCTGCAGAGCGGCTGGGCCCGTGACCCATGGCTGCTGGGCCTGCGAGCCTGTGCTCCGCAACGGGAGAGGCCACGACAGTGAGAGGCCTGCGGAACGCAAAAAAAAAAAAAAAGAAAGCAGTTCTGAGAACAACATGAGGAATCCTTGCCATGCGTTCAGCACAATGCCTGGACATAATACATGCTGACTGAATGCTCCTTATTGTTACGAAGTGAGTTGGTTTGCCCCAACCAGTTTAGTTTCTTTTGGTGAACATGTACTGAGAGCCCACGCTGTGCCAGGCCCTGGGCTAAGCACGAGGGACATAGAAATAAAGTAGATGCAGCTCCTGCTCACCTAGTTAGCAGGGGAAGCCAGCCCAAAGGGAAGCTGACCCTTCCTGTGGGCTTGCAGTGTGAAGGAACAATGGCTGGGACGGCGGTAGGCAGGATGGTGTGGGGCCTTGAATGCCGGACTAATCTGTCTGAGAACTTCTCTTGTCCGCCTGGGAACCACTGCAGGTCTCAGAGCAGCAGAGCAGCCGACCCAGTCATCTCACTTAGAAATGGAACCTTAGTCTCTACGGCTCCACAGGGCTTCTGAGCCATCACTGAGTCAGGCACGACGTGGAGCGGGGTGGGGGGTGGGGGAGGGATGACACAGGAGGGAGGGGCACAGAGGCTTATCCTTAGGGTGGGGACCATCTGGGTTCGAGTGACGGTGGCAGGTGCACTAGGTGAGGCCGTCCAGAGAGGTCAGGGAGGGGTTCAGTCCTGGAGAAAGTGGTAGGGGAGGAATCTATTTAGACTCCAGCAAAGGCAGAGTTAATGGGTCTATTTGGGGGCTGATCCCTGGGTTGCTATCTCAGGTGGTTTGGTACCTTTCTTTCTGCTTTTCCATGCTTTCCCTTTTCCTACACTGAGTCACTAGAAGAGACGGGGGTGAGCTATCTCTGTTTGGGAGCCCTGGGATGGGAACCAGGTGACTCTGTCTCCTCAGAGGGGCACACCCCCCGGGGCAGCTGGAGAGAGCAAACCGTCCTCCTGGGGGAGCTCCAGGGTCTGGTGGGAGAGGCTTGGACATGTGGAGTGGCCTTCCGCAACTCAGGCCCCTCAGAATCTTCCTCTGTTCGGAAGGGTAATGATGCCATGGCAGAGGCAGTGGGAGCGGTGGAAGCACCTGGGGTTCCCCCACATATCCTCAGGCTCCCGGGCGTGCCTCTGTGTCAGCGTCATCACCCGCCGGGTCGTGGGCCAGCTCAGCACAATCGTGCAGGACCAGCCTGGGTGCCTAGAAGAGGCAGGCCGGGTTCCGGCTCCTCGCAGCCCACCTCCCCAGTCTGGCCCAGTTGCCCCAATCTGGGGACAGACTACTTCTAGTGGGGCAGCCCAGTCAGCTGAGAAAGTCAGGCTTATGCTGAGCAGGAAAAGGGAGGACTCGCCCGCCTCCCCCCGCCCCCAATCCATGAAGCTGTGGCAGAGCAAGGCCTGGGCACTTGGCAGACTCAGTATGCGTCCTGCGTGCGCAACCAGCCCACTGGGTTCGCCTCTATGGGCCTCAGTTTCCCCTTCCACTACTGAGCCAATGCATACATTCATTTTCTCTTCCTGGGGCATCTACCGAGTGTCAGACCTGCAATATGCATCGAAGAGACAATGAACCCAGAACCTATGCCTTGGGGAGCATCCAGCCCGGCCCCGCTGCGCCCCGTGTGGCAGCAAAGCTGGGGGGAAGCTGCTCTGCTTGGGGTGCGGGTGCAGGGCTGGCTTCCCTCTGCGCCCGCCGGTGACAGATGCCCAGCAGAGGGCGGCAGAGAGCGGGATCCCAGCTCGAGGGAGCCGCGACCTTGGCAGTCAGCGAAGGTGGAGGCCTGGAGATTTTCAGCCTCACTGCTGTCAGGAATAAGTTTCACAAGGGCCTCCGGCACATCGGCATTCTCTCGGACCCGGGCCCCGGGGCGGCCGACACCTCATCACTCTCCTGTCCCCGGAGGAGCCGCCCCAGGGCAGCCTTGGGACTGGGGCGGGGCGGTGCAGGGGCGAGGTGGGAATACCAGCGGGGTAAGGAGGAGGGCACGAGGGCAGAGAAAGGTGGGGGAGGGCCCCCGTGCAGGGATCGTCGGTCGGGGCGGGGTCACAGGTCAGAGGGCGGGGACTGGTCCTAGGAGCAGTGTGCACCCAGCACCTTCTTTGACTAGATTTTCTAAAGATCGTGCTGGTGCTGTGAGGGGGTCGACTTAACCCGCACACACTCAGACACACACTCCCGTTCTCCTTCTTCCATCGGCATGCTCCCAACACACTCACACTAACACACATTTCCACCCAGATCACACCTGACTCATGCACACAAACACATTCATATCACACCAACACACACATTTCATGATCACACTTACACACTTTCACACAAACACACCTACACACATGAATGCACATCCACTGTCACCCAACTCGCACACTTACACTCTCACACTTGTGTACACACATAACTCACATACATATATACTCTCAAGCACACACAAGCACACACCCATTTTTTTCACACAACTCTTACAAGTACTCACATACATAACTTGTGCATATATTCAGTCACACACACTCACACTTCTATCTATTCATACACTCACACATTGACACACCTGAGGGCCTCTCCCTAGAAAAGCTGGTAGAGCCAGGGGGCAGTCTACCAGCTCTGGTCCCTCACACTGGGTTCCAGAGATAATCCCAGCTCTCAGGCATCTGTGACCCACTGCCTTCCGCCCACTTTCAAAAAGGATTTGAGGGACTTCTCTTGTGGCACAGTGGTTAAGAATCCGCCTGCCAATGCAGGGGACACGGGTTTGCTCCCTGGTCCGGGAAGATCCCACATGCCACAGAGCAACTAAGCCCGTGCACCACAACTACTGAGCCCGTGTACCACAACTACTGAAGCCCACGCGCATAAAGCCCGTGCTCTGCAACAAGAGAAGCCACCGCAATGAAGAGTAGCCTCTGCATGCCACAACTAGAGAAAGCCTGCATGCAGCAACAAAGACCCAACGCAGCCAAAAAAAAAAAAAAAAAAAGATTTGAGATGATTTAGAAGGTTAAATCCCAAATAAAACAGGATAATGAAAAAGAAAAATAAGACAGTAGAAGCATTGAAAGCCTAACCCTTGTTTCTCCAGGCCTGGGGACTTCTAAATTTGTAAAGACCCAGTGGTCTGTGATTTCAGAGCCCCAGGCCCAGCCCTGCCTCTTTTGGATCATCCCTCTGCACTTGCCCTTGTGGGCCTCTCTCTGCCCCCCGCTTGTCCCTCAGGGTCTGTGGAAGGGCTCACTCCCTGCCAGCATGTCCGACTCTGTCTGGAGTAGCTGAGTGAGCCCCCCTGCCACTCCCCAAAGTGGCTGGGCTGAAGGACCTTTGAATGACTACCTGCCAAACAGTGTTTCCCATCAACCATCAGTCAGCCTCTTGAGCTAAAACCTTGGCTTTGGCCTCTCTCTCCCGCAAGGTGAGTTCCCAGCCACTAAGGACCTCCCCAGTGCTGAAGAAGCGTTCCTCTCCTCATTGTTCTAGAGTCTCAATCCTCAGGCTGCACTCATCTGACCCTTAATCCCAACCTTTCCCACCACGATTTCTCAATAAAGCCCTCATTCAAACAAAACGCCCAGTGACACATCCTGGTATTCCAAAGCTGCTCAAGTGGACATTTCAGTCAGCTATCACTGTGTAACAAACCAACTCAAAATTTAGTGGCTTAGGGACTTCCCTGGTGGTCCAGCGGTTAAGACTCCACCCTCCCAATGAAGGGGTCCAGGGTTCAATCCCTGGTCAAGGAGCTAGGTCCCACATGCCGCAACTAAGGGTTCACGTGCTGCAGTGAAACGATCCCACGTGCCGCAACTAAGACCTGGTGCAGCCAAATAAATAAATAACAAATATTAAAAAACCCCAAAACTTGGTGGCTTAAAATGACAATTTGAGGGAATTCCCTGGCAGTCTAGTGGTTAGGACTCTACGCTTCCACTGCAGGGGCATGGGTTCGATCCCTGGTCAGGGAATTAAGATCCTGCATGCTGCATGGCCAAAAAACAAACAAACAAAACAGCAATTTGTTATTTCTCATGATCCTGTGGATTGGCTGGGCTCATCTGGGTGGTTCTTCTGCTCTATATTTTGTTGGCTGGGACTACTCAGGCTGCTGCATCCAACTGGACTGCCTTCAGGCATGGCTGGATCCAGAGGCTCAAGTAACATCATCAAGAATGTACCATATTTTTCATTCTCTGCTCTGCTTGGCTGAGTCTAAATGTCCAAGGTGGCTTCCCTCACATTTTTAGTGCCTCCACTGTGTTAACTAGAACATCTGGGGACTGCCTAGGCCTCCTCTCTCACATGGTCTCTCCAGCAGGGGAGCGAGACTTCTGTATATGACAGCTCAGGGACTGAGAGCAAAAGCAAACCTGCCAGGCTTCTTGAGAGCTAAGCCTGGAACTAGCACAGCATCACTGAAACCACATTCTATTGGTCAAAGCAAGTCATAAAACAAACCAAAATTCATGGTTTAAGGGGAGAAAAAATGGATTTCACTACCCAGTGGGAAGAGTGGCACATGTGCACAGGGATGAGAGGAATCATTGGCAACCAATTTTGCAGGCACTCTGCCACAGTGGGCCTGCCCATTAAGCTCCCAACACGCTTCCTGTGAAAGAAGCTGTGCAGCAGGTAAATGAAGCATCTTTGATAACATAACATTCTTAATCACAAAATTCTTATCTCCACTTCCAGGAAGAATTGCACTTTGGTTACTGTGTGACTGGGGACTATTTCATTTGTAAGTGATGGGAACCGAGCTCAAACTGGCTTAAGCAAAAAAAAAAAAAAAAAAAAGAAAGAGAACAGGGACTTCCCTGGTGGTCCAGTGGGTAAGACTCCGAGCTCCCGATGCAGGGAGCCTGGGTTTGATCCCTGGTCGGGGAACTAGATCCTGCATGCATGCTGCAACTAAGAGTCCGCACGCCACAACTAAGACCTGGCGCAACCAAAATAGATATATAAATAAATATATTTTTTTTAAGAAGAGGGAACATATTGACTCATATACTGGGAAATTTAGGGAAATACTGGGAAATTCAGAGATGGACTGGCTTCAGAGGCTCAATTAACGTCATCAGGAATGTTTTAAACTTTCCATTCCCTGCTCTGCGGTCCTCTGTGTTGGCCTCATTCCGTCATTCTCAAGCAAGCTCTTTCTACAAGGTGCAAAGATGGCCACCAGCAACTTCAGGTTTGCATCTTATCAGCTTAACACCCCGCAATGGAAAACACGTGCTTCTCCCACTCCTCAATAATTTTGGTAAAAATCTCAGGGGAATCATATAACTGGCCCAGAGTAAATCATAATCCAATCCGGGAAACAATCACTGTGACTTCAATTAGCCAGGACTTCATATTATGCCCACCCGCTGGAGGAAAAGAAAAGGTAGAATAAGCCCCAGCAGAACCACGTGGACTGAAAGCTGGGGTGGGGAACTGGGGTGGGGTGTTCCCCAAAGAAAAGCAAGTGATGTTACCAAAAGTAGGAGGAGTCATCATGATGCTAAGACAGCAAACACAACTGAGAACCACTGTGTTATCTGATGTGTTACAGAGAAAGAAAATCATGTGAGTCCAGCTGGAGATAAGCATTTTCCTGATTCTGAATTCCAGAATGGATCCCTTCACACAGGGAGTTAAATCTAGTGCATTTCCTGACATAGTGGACAACAGCTTTACCTCCATTTTGGCATAGATATGGAAATATCCTTCAAGCATGCATTTCGTAAAGTGCCTACCTTTGAAAGCCAAGGACAGAACATTTCTTTGCCCCAAGGAAAGACAATTTTGTAGGCTGCTGAGCTCATGGGTTTCTGGTGAGAGGCTTCCAAATATCGAGATGGCACTCAGCATAGAGAACAGAGAGGCAGTACCCTCTCTAATATAGCATTTCTGTGAGCCTTCCCTGTCTTCCCTTAGCAGTCTCAGCCTGTCCTATTCCACTCAGATACCTACTTTGGGTCAAAAGCAAGGGCTCGGACCTTGGCTACAGTGATAGAGCGTCGAGAATCACAATCTCACAGACTTTTATTACTGAAGGATGTCAGAAACATCATGCTGATTGCTCCTCAACCTTGATTCTCTCCTTCCACAGATGGACTTATTAGCTGGAACCATGGCTACCAGAATAAAGACTACATTTCCCATCCTCTCTTGCCACTAGGTGTGCCATTTGACTAAGTTCTGGCCAATGAGATGTGGCAGCTTCTAAGAGTCTTCCTTTGTCCTTTCCAACTTTGTCTCTTCACCTTTCGGACTCTTGTTTCCTGGAATGTGGGTATGATGGCCACCATTTTGTACCAAAAGGACGAGGGCCACACCATAGGGAAGGTGGATGTGAACCAGAAGGATTAGGTAGAAGAGCCACCATGCCAGCCCTGGACCACCCATCTTTATACTTGATACTTTTATGAGAGAGAGATATAAGCATGCATATTGTGTAAGCCACTGTTTTGAACTTCCGTTTCCTGTAGTCGAATCAGTTCCTAATTGATGACATTATCTCTTCCAATTTTTCCATATCCTTTACCACCACTCACAAATACCATCTTCCATCCAAGGCTTGAATCCTCTCCAAACCATTGCTTAAAGGATAAGTACAGGGCTTCCCTGGTGGCGCAGTGGTTGAGAGTCCTCCTGCCGATGCAGGGGACGCGGGTTCGTGCCCCGGTCCGGGAAGATCCCACATGCCGCGGAGCGGCTGGGCCCGTGAGCCATGGCCGCTGAGCCTGCGCGTCCGGAGCCTGTGCTCCGCAACGGGAAGGGGCCACCACAGTGAGAGGCCCGCATACCGCAAAAAAAAAAAAAAAAAAAAAAAAGGATAAGTACAGCTCACACAATTACTACCTCTCGAGGTCATTTCATCCTTGGAACTGAATTGTTAGAAACGTGTTAGAAAATTCTTCCTCATCTTCATTCATTCCATCTGCATACAGCTAAATCTCTCCCTCAGGAGCGTCAACCAGAGCCCCGTGGGAAAAGAGGCCCAATGTCCACAGCTCCCCCGTACATGGGTGAAGCTTCAGGTGTGCAAGGAGCTTTTGATTCTGCGATGCAATTATTATATATCAGTGCAGCTTGAGACATTTAGAATATGTGATAAGAATTCCTCACATTTGCATAGCAGCTTACACACTTCCTCCCACACTCTCATTTTATTACTGTTATTAGTAATAATATTAGTAATAATAATAATGTTCCCTTTACAGAAATTTAAAGGAATATATAAAATGTAGTGTGAAAGCCCAAACTAAAAAAAAGAACAAAAGAATAAAGAAAAACAGAGGAGCGGATTACAAAATATAATCAGACCAATAGTTATAAATCATATATGCACAGGGCATAACTAGATACTTTGCTGCCATTTATTGAGTACTTATTTTTCATAAGACCCTGAAATAAGCAGGGGGCGCTATGTAATTAAATCCTCATGCGTATCTTGCAAGGTAGACATTTTGACTAATTTGCAGGTGATGACAAAGAGCTTCGGGGAGGTTAAGGGTCCTTTCTAAGGTCCCAGGGGCTCTAATGGTAAAGTTAGCTCCTTGACCTGCATGTCCCCTACCCCAGTCTTTCCTCCTCACTCCTTCAGACAGACCGGCCCTGCAGCCTGGAATGCTCTTTCCTGCCCCTTTCTTGATGACACTGGCACAGTCTCCCCGCCCCCCCGCCCCCCATCTCAGCTTCAATGTCACCTCCCGGGCAAGGACTTCTCTGACCTCCCCATCCCCCCACCCCTGCCATCCCTCCCCTCTCTGATAGCTCCTTCATAAGAAGTCTTCTTCTTCTCAACACGATTAGACGTTTGTTCAGTGCCTGTCTCCCTCTCTGAGGCTGGGGATTGCATCTGTCTTGTTTGCTGCTGGATTGTCAGCGCCTAGAACAGAGTCTGGCACATTCAGATGCTGAAACCTTGGTGAATGAACGACAGTCCGTGCTCACAGCCACCAGATCACCCTATGCTTTCCCAGGACTTCTCACAGAGGCCCTGACTCCTGGGCCTGAAGGGTCCCTCACACCTTACCTCATTCCATCCCTGCATAATAGAAAAGGGAAACTGAGGCCAGAGAGGGAAAGGCACTTGTCAGGGCCCCACAGTGGTTAGACACACAGCTGAGCGAGGGGCGCGTCCTGGTTCCAGGCCAAGGGCCGGGCACCAGTGGGTGGTCCCGACCCGGCCAGCTTTCTCTCTGTGGAGGGATAAAGTGAGGCAGGACAGCCCTGAAACGTGGCTGGTGGGAGGTGCTGCCTAGAACAATGTGGCCGTCCTGGGGAGGAGGTGGAGAGCCTGCTGGCCTGGCTGGGAAGGAATCCAGCAGGGGCCTTGCTCGGTTTCCTCCCAGCACAGGGGGAAGTAAACACATTCCTCAGTCATGCAGGCATCTCCCGGCTCCAGCAGGTCCCTGGCCAGTGGTCTGTTGCCCTATGGAGGGCAGGCCTGGAGAAGGGGCATGACTCAGCCAGGGTCAGACCAGTGTGTGGTGGCTGGTACCCTTTGCCAAACTGCCTCCTGCCCCAGCGCACAAAGGTGAGAAGAGCATAGTGTCCCTGTCCCCACCCCAGTCCTGCAAAAGCCCAGGGACAGCTGTGCTAGCTCCCAGCCAGGCCGAGCCTCTCTGAGGATCAGCCTCTGGTCCCCACCACCAGCCAGGACAGCGAGGAGGACACTGGGGACGCTTGACAAGGCAGGCATGGCCTGTTGTGAGTACCGGGTCCCGGCTCCCTACTGGACAGATGGGGAAACCTAGGCCCAGAAGGGCAGGGGCTTGCTCCAAGTGCCACAGCAAGGTCATGACTAAGCCAAGACCAGAACCCAGGTCCTGTGGACAATGGTGTCACGTCACCAAAGTCATGATGATGGCTGCTGCCTCCCAGCTCCTCCCGGCCCACCCGCCCTTCTCCCTTCAGCTCTGTCAGGCCCTCTGCACATGCTGATTCTTCTGCCCAGAATTCCCTTCTTGAACTCTCTTGACTGGGCAAACTCCTACCTGTACTTCAGAACCATTCAGCGCTTTCCTGTCACGCAGACCAGCTGCCCTGGGGGCGGGGTGGGCCCTGCAGCAGCAGCTGTCCTCAGATGCCAGCGCCAGGGTGCAATTGCGACAGCTGTGAAGCCTGGTTCTTGGTAGCAGCCAGGAATGATTCACAGGGAGTGGGAAGACAGGAAGGCTTGGATGTCACCCTGTGTACTAAGTGTGAGTGTCAGGAAAAAGAGCCTGGGATCTGGACTGGGAGAACTGGCCTGCTTCTCTCTTCAAGTTGTAGGATCTAGAGGATGCTCTTTAGCCCCTCGGGAAGGTATCACTGAGGCTGAGACTCCTGGGTCTGGAAACACAGGGCAGTTTTTAACTTTTCTGCCAGCTCCAGTTGATAGACAGTAGCTCTGGGGGGCACTGTGTTGAGGAGGTTTCAGAAGAAGGGAGTATGGTGGTAGACCCGCCATTTATTTGATACCCTTGGGCTGGGATGTCTCTAAGGGGCCTCCCTCCCTGAGGAACATACTCCTGTGATCAGAATCAGCAGCTGTCCCAGCTCTGGCAGGGCCCCAGGATAGGCAACAGGGCCTTCGATCAACACACACACACACGCACACGCACACACACACACACACACACACACACACACACACACGAGATGGGGGCCCTTCCCAGGCAAGTGGCTCTGGCTGTGGCCTCCAGCCCTCTCCCTTCTGTTGGCCCCAGATAAACATTCCTTCCAGCTTTGCCCCCTGAGCTGCTGCTGGCTTATTCAGGCCAGATCAGCACAGCACAGACCTCGGCGGAGCATCAGGCTAAGCTGCTTCCTGCCTGTTGCTGCGAAGGGCTGAGGGTTCTGGGGCTGAAGTCCAGTCCCTGGGCTCCAGCAGCCTTGGATATTGCCCTGAGAAGGAATTCCCTGTTGTTGCTTCCTTCTTCCTCATACGTATAGTTCCAGTTTCTCCTCCAGAGCAGGCCTTTTGTAGGTCAGAGAGCTGGGTTTGAAGTCCAGCTTGCCTTGGGCTGGTCTGTGCCTTAGTTCGCGTTCGTAAAATGGGGGAAAGAACACCAAATTCATTCTGATAGGTGGTAGCTAAGGGATTTTACTGGGTTGAATAGTGTCCCCTTAAAATTTACATCCACGGAGGAATTCCCTGGTGGCCCAGTGGTTAGAAATCTGCTTCCATTGCAGGGGGCACGGGTTCAATCCCTGTGCCCTTAGGCAGGGAACTAAGATCGGTAAGCTGCGTGGTGTGGCAAAAAAAAAAAAAATTTACATCCACGGGAAGCTGTGAAGGTGACCTTATTTGGAAAAAGGGTCTTGGCAGATGTAATCCAGCTAAGATGAGGTCACAGTGGATTAGGGGGTTTCCCTAAATCTAATATAACTGGTGTCCTTAAGGGAAATTTGGACACAGAGACAAAACACAAATATCCACAGAGAGAAGGTTGTGTAAAGACCGAGGCAGAGATTGAAATGATGCTGCCACAAGCCAAGGAGTGCCAGAAGCTACCAGACGCTGGAAGAGGCAAGGAAGGATTCTCCCCTAGAGCCTTTGGAAGGAACATGGCCCAAATGTCGCTTTGATTTTGGACTTCTGGCCTTAGGAGTTGTGAGAAAATAAATTCCTGTTGTTTCAAGCCTCTAGTTTGTGGTACTTTGTTACAGCAGCCCTAGGAAATGAATACAGGGATGTCTATAAGCATGTTATCTGCCACACAGTGGCCACTCAGTAGAGGGAACCCCCATGACGGCTCCAGGTGGTGTTAGTGCCTCTCCTTCCTGCCTCCCAGCCCTGAATGCCTCCCTCCCCTTGGGCACGGGCTCTGCCACTGCCAGGCCTGACCAGCATGTGCCAGCCAGGCTGACGAGGAGGGCAGAAGCAGGACTAGACGTGTGGGGGCAGATGTCAGTCTCACCAGGGCTGGCTGACATCAGGCCCAGAAAAGACCAGTTGCCCCACAGCACAGAGGTCACAGGTGGGCAGGGTCCCCCAGTGGCCACTGAATTCTAGACTCTATGCTCCATGGGGGCAGGAGACAAATCCACTTGGTACGTTCAGCACCTGGCACAGGGCCTGACATTTAGTAGCCCTTACTATGTGCCAGTCCTTACTTTAATCCCTCGCAGCAACCCTGTCAGGTACCATCATTGCCCCCATTTTACAGCTGAGGAAACTGAGGCACAGGGAGGTTTTTTTTTTTTTTTTTCAAACTCTTTAATTTGTTTTTGAATTTTATTTTATTTATATTTTTATACAGTAGGTTCTTATTACTTATCTATTTTATACATAGTAGTGTATATATGCCAATCCCAATCTCCCAATTCATCCCAACACCACCACCACCCCCTGTCACTTTCTCCCCTTGGTATCCACACGTTTGTTCTCTACATCTGTGTCTCTATTTCTGCCCTGCAAACCGGTTCATCTGTACCATTTTTCTAGGTTCCACATATATGCGTTAATGTACGATATTTGTTCTTCTCTTTCTGACTTACTTCACTCTGTATGACAGCCTCTAGATCCACCCACGTCTCTACAAATGACCCAATTTCGTTCCTTTTTATGGCTGAGTAACATTCCATCGTATGTATGTACCACATCTTCTTTATCCATTCATCTGCCGATGGGCATTTAGGTTGCCTCTATGACCTGGCTATTGTAAACAGTGCTGCAGTGAACATTGGGGTGCATGTGTCTTTTTGAATTATGGTTTTCTCTGGGTATATGCCCAGTAGTGGGACTGCCGGGTCACATGGTAATTTTATTTTTCATTTTCTAAGGAACCTCCATACTGTTCTCCATAGTGGCTGTATCAATTTACATTCCCACCAACAGGAGGCACAGGGAGTTTACATGAGTTGCTCAAAGTCACACTGTTGGTAGGTGGCAAATCCAAGGGATCTGGATGGTGAGCCCAGGCTCTTATCTGATCATTATCAATGTTTACTGAAGTAATGTAAGGCTAAAACCAGGCTGCAACCCATGATGAATTCACACATGTCCTCTGAATGCCCAATTCCCCACCCTTAAGAGATCTTACTAGACCCCGCAAGTGAGAGCAAGTGTCACCAGCAGGGTACTCTACCCACAGTGGCCCAGGAATGTGTCTGGTACAAGTTCTAACTGAAGTTGGCTGTCACTTTAATCAACCCCACCCATGATCTCACAGACCTGCCCTCTGGAGCCCACCCTGACAGCCCGTCCCTCGGAGACTGAAAAACCCCTTTGGCCGGAAACAGATTCGGTGGGTTATAGGGACCTGATTATTGATAAACCAGCAAGCATGGCTTTTGCCCTCCCATACCCTCACCGAAGGCGACTCCCAGAGCTGGTGTGTCAGCTGCAGGAATTGGGAGGTTGTCACTCTAGGGTGTATCATTAACCCCACGCAGCTTCTCTCCTCTCTCTGCACTTCTGTTTGTTGATCAGCTTTGGTTTTTGCCGTCAACTGTTCTCTCTGCCTTCAATTCACATTCCCCAAGAGGATCTACTTGGTGCAGTTAATTTTCCCACCAGGCTACCTCAAAGGCTGGTGAATCAGCCTATAGACTGGGTCCCCACCCATGGTCCAGTCGGCTACAACCAGGGAGGTAGGGGTCACGTGGGACCAACACGACTGCTTCTGCGAAGGAGGCTGTGGGAGTGGCAGGCAGGCTGAGGCTGGCTTGGACAAGGTGCTACCTGTTGGTTGTGCCCTCAACTGTCTCCTTCGTGCCTCAGCTCCCTTTATAAACTGTAGAGCCCAGCTCCCTCTCATAGACTGCCCCCAACTCCAAGAGGGACCTCTGAACTGACCCACAGACTAGAGCCAGGATGTTAATTTGGGGCAAACCCACCACTCTTTCCTTTCCAACCGTGGCAGAAATTACCAATGGATCATAGCATTACCTGTCCGCTGAGCTGAGCACTGAATCAGACAGACTCAGAATCAACAGTGCTCTCTCCAGGAAGTCATTGCCAAGCGATTCCAGCTGACATAAAAGAACTAGACAGGCTGGGAAGATCTCTAGAGTTGCTTTGGGCGCTGGCGTGGCCTGCGTCTGAGTCAGCAGTCCTGCCTAAGCAGAACACGCAGCCCGGGAGGTGTGTGAAATCAGTGATCAGGGGTCCCGGGTGAGATATGCTAATTACTGATAACCCTTAGGATATTGGCGTCAGCCAGGCTTGCGAGGGGATGCCCAGGTCAAGGACAGGCAGCGGGTGAGACTCTGACTCACTGGCTCTGGGTCTGAATTTCTTCATCACCTGATCTCCTTTAGTCTCTGTCTCTCTGTGAGTCAAACAGGCATCATCTGCCATATCACACAGGTGCTCCTCAGCCAGCTCACTGAGACCTGCCCAGTGCTTTGAGAAGATGCCAAAGCATCCACCCTGGGCAGCGGGGGGAGGGGAAAGTGGGCTGCCCCAAAGGCACAGGGACTGTCTGAGGAGGCACCCACCTTCTGTCCGGGGAGCACTCACTGTGTCAAATGGGGACCATGATGCTTCGGGAAATTGCAGGACTTCTCAGAGCCTTAATATGTTCCTGTCGTCTGTGCATGAATAAGAGCAGGACAGAGTGTGCAGGCGTTCCTCAAATTACTGGACTTATTTTCACAGCTGGACTACATAGGAGTTAAAAAAAAATTCATCCACCTGTGGAAGGAGGCAGATAACAGAAATGAGGGAAGGGGGCTGGATGTAAAGGAGAGTGGGTCACGGTTAAAATGATCCTGAATGAAGAGCTAAGTCAGGGCGAGGAAGCTCAGCTCCTGCAAATTTTTCCACTCAAGAGCACAGGCAGGCCCAGGGCTACCAGATTTTCCAGTTTTTCAACAGAAGTCAAAAATCCAGATTTTGATGTGAATTACTTTTACTTTTAAATTGCGGCAACTCATTCAGAAAATACATTTTCACTTGCAGCGTTTGAACTGTGTGTGTGTTTAATATCCCTGGAGGAAGAGTCCCAGGTTTCTCCCTCCAGTGTTTTCCACAAGCTTCCTTCACGATGAGGGCTGAAGACGTCAGCTCCGAGAAACCAAACTGCGGATTCTCGCACCCTTTGGCCAGAGCTCTGAGCTGTGCCAGGCTTTTGGGCTGCCACGTCACTGTGTTTCGATGCCTCTGAGGCCCGGAGAGGCTTTCCCAGAGCCTTGCCCTACTGGGTGCTCACACTATCCAGTGCCACCTGCTTCATCACCATAGAAACCAGGCAGTTCCTGACCAGCCTAGGGCATGGCTTCCCTTCTTGGTCTTTTTGGAGTCCTGAGTGACTAGCCAGGATGCCCACACATACGCTTGTGGCAGTGGCTCCAGGAAGTGGCCTGGGAAGAGGGTGACGTGGGGCCAGCACAGGGAGTGCCGGTCAATTCAAACAGTTCATAGCATCTTCAATAAATCAAAGTATGAGCCTAGTGCACAGAGCAGGCCGACAAGTGTGGCTCTGGACAGGGCACTGTGGAACTAGCTCGTACCCACTGTGGAACCCAGTGCAGGAAACCTGCTTTAGAGAGACTGCCCAGTGCAGGGCTGGGCGAGCTGGGCTGGGGGCCAGGTACCAGACACACCTCCAGGATGGGCAGGCTCTTCCAGAAAGCCCATACCTGAAGGCATCAGAGGGTCTCAGGAGAGTCTGGTGGCAGGTAAGCATACAGCATCAGGCAGCCGATGAGAAGCTTGCGACCACGGGGGCGCCTCAGGGAGGCCTGGTCCTGGGAAGCTGGAGTGCTGGGTTGACCCTGGTCATGGGAGGGCCCGAGTTACAGCCAGAGCTGTGTCCCTTCCCAGGCCAGTCAGGGCTGTGGCCAGTGCACAGGGCAGGGTAGGGGTGGGGGAAGGGCACGAAGGGAGTGACACCTGCACCTGGTGAGGCAGCAGACATGTTAAAACAGCCCGTCCCTCGACTGCCTTCTCTCCATGATGAGTCATGGCTGTGTCATCCCTTCCTTCCATCTTGTTCTTAACGTCATCTTTAAAAATTAATTGAAGTGGAGGCACTTTTGGAGAACGTGCCCGGGGGAGTGGCCCAGTGACACGTGGTGTGTGAGGATGGGAGAGCCGTGAGGGCTGAAGCGGTGAGCAAGTTCTTACACAAAGCTATGGGAGCATAAATTCCATCTCTGTCCGTTATGAGCTGTGTGATCTCGGGGAAGCCACCTGCCTCTCGGAGCCCCCATTTCCTCATCCGCAGAGTGGAAGAATAATAGTAACTGCCTCGTAGAGCTGTGAGGATTAAGTTGATAAAGTGTGTGGAAAGCTTTGCCTCTGGCACCCAGTAGTCATTCAAGTACCTACTGTCATTCGAGGTAGGAAAGAAAATCCAGAATTTTATCACTGGAAAGGAACAATCAGTTAGTTTACATGTGGGGAGATAGAGGCCCAAAGAAGCAAAGGGTTCCATTGCGAGTCCAGGATGAGCCAAACCCAGAGCCCAGGTCATCGGCCAAGTTCAGCCCCTCCCAACACACCCCATCTGGGGAACAAGCCAAACCCAGAAATGATGACTCCCAGAAAACCCCACTCTTTCTGGCACCCAGAGGAAAGCCTCTGCATTACACCCAGCTGGCAGCCAAGTAGCTATTCAGAACCCCCAGTGCCGGCACAGCCCTGGCACTAAGGATGCACATCTGAGAATCGACAGGGGCCCCCCTTTTTCTCCCAGCCTCCTAATACAGAGCCCCCAAACACTGGCTCTCCCAGTGAACTCACTCAAGTTCACCCAAGGAACTGTGGCAGAGCCAGGCGGGAACCCAGGCCTGGCAGCTCGCTGCCCCATGCTCTACCTCTCTGTACAGGACACAGGACACCTTTTTCCCTCTGCACCATGTTTATTCTCAGGATGGGTTCAGGGTCATTCCTATAACAATTATGAGAACAACCAATAACATTGTGCCCTTACTGTTTCCAGGGGCTGTGCTAAGTGAGGGTTTTTTGTTTTTTGGGTTTTTTAAAAATATTTATTTATTTATTTTGCTGTGCCCGGTCTTAGTTGCAGCGTGCAGGATCTTTTAGTTGCAGCATGCGGGATCTAGTTCCCCAACCAGGGATTGAACCCGGGCCCCCTGCATTGGGAGCGCGTAGTGTTAGCCACTGGACCACCAGGGAAGTCCCGTGAGGGTTTTTCTTTTTATTTATTGACAATACTTTATAAGGTAAGGCCATAACATTATTATTTCCATTTTACAGATGGGGAAACTGAGGCCAAGTGAGGTCAGACCAACTTCCCCCAGCCAATGAGTGAAGAAAACAGAGTTTGAACTCAGGGGCACCTGTTCCCTCTTCACCACATCTCCACACCCTCCAGGCATGGCAACCCTTTCCTTTCCTGGCTGGGCCCTTGCTGTCCCACTCTGTGGCCTTGGCAGGGTCTTCACCACCACCAGAGGTCTGTTCAGGACTTTGAAGAGTAAAGAGAGGAAAAGTGGGCACAGGCTGTTCTGGTGGCCCCTGCATCCTCAAGCCAGACCCTCCTGCTGTGTGTGTAAGGCCCTCCCCCTCCACCCTGCAGCCTCTGGCCTGTGTTGGCAGCTCCCTTCCCCAGCCACTGACTTCCATCTTTAGGCCTTAAGAACGGGAGGGGGGACTTCCCTGGTGGCGCAGCGGTTAAGAATCTGCCTGCCAATGCAGGGGACACAGGTTCAATCCCTGGTCTGGGAAGATCCCACATGCTGCAGAGCAACTAAGCTCGTGAGTCACAACTACTGAAGCCCGCGCACCTAGAGCCCTTGCTCCGCAACAAGAGAAGCCACCGCAATGAGAAGCCCGTGTACTGCAACAAAGAGTAGCCCCCGCTCACCACAACTAGAGAAAGCCTGCGCGCAGCAATGAAGACCCAACGCAGCCAAAAAATAATTAATTAATTAATTAATTTAAAAAAAAAAAAGAAAGAACGGGAAGGAACAGAGAGAAGCCACCAGACTGAGCTTGGGTGTGAAACTTCCTGCTGGTATAGGAGTGGACGCCCATTTGTGGGGAGAGGGGGCACCTGGCCAGTTGTCAGGGAACAAACAATCCCTCGGGAACTCTGCTGGTCCCACCTCAGTTCCTCCATCATCCCAACCCTCTCTAAAGCCCCGGCAGGGTCAAGCCTCAGTCTGTAATGTGTGGATAAAAACAGTACCCACCTGTGATGGTTTGTTAGCGTTATTGCAACGAAGTACCACGAATTGGGCGACTTAGATAACAAAAGTGTATTTCTGGAGGCTGGGAGTCTGAAATCAAGGTGTCAGCAGGGTTGTTTCCTTCTGAGGACTGTAGGGGAGAATTGGATCCAGGCCTCTCCCTTAGCTCCTGGGGGTTTTCTGGGAGTCTTTGGCATTCCTTGGTTTTTAGATTCATCACCCCAATCTCTGCTTTTGTCTGCACAGGACCTTCTCCACGTGTGCGAGTCTCTGTGTCCAAATTTCCCCTTTCTATAAGGACACTGATTGTACTGGATGAGGGGCCCACCCAATGGTTTCATCTTAACTTCATCATCTGCAATGACCCTGTTTCCAGATAAGGTCACGTGCCCGGGTGCCAGGGGTTAGGACTTCAGCATCTTTTTGAGGAAGACACAATTCAACCCACAGCACCACCTCGCAGAATCGCTGAGTGGATTAAATGAGCTAAGGCATGAAGCGCCTGCCACAGAATCATCATTCAACAAATGCTCATTATTATCATATTGTTATTTGCTGCACAGTGGCTGCCAGCATGCTGCAGCGTGTCCTGCGGGGCGACGGCCGCAGGGACGGTGCAAGCGTACCCCTGGAGTGTGGCTTCAGAATTTCACTGCGAGGAGGACCTTAAGGATGGAGGGGCTCAGCGCCTTCTGACAGCACTGAGATTTCTCCCCAACAAGGACAGAGATGATTCTGACAACGCTCCGAGTCCTACTTCATCTGTGACCGAGAGACTGTCAATTGTCGCCCATGTCAAATACTATTGCAGCTGTTATCAGTCCTTCATGATGGTTCCTAGGTCATCACGGATGGTGGGTGGGGTGACCAAGTGCCCCAAGGTACCCTTGACAAAGCCACGGCATGTGCCACGTCTCTGTGTTCTGGACAGGCTGGAAGCCCCAGGGGCTATCATGGGGTGACACTGGGAATCCCACAATGTGCCCAGGCCTCCTTCGTGTGTGGCCATGTTGGTGGGGGCCGCAGCTCCCTAGCTGGGAGGCAACAGCCAGCCCCTCATGGGTGGTTGTCAGCTGCTCAGGCATCTCCATGGAGGGATCGGGGGCAGATTGAATCTCAGATTGGTGCCTGCCTCCTGCACTTAAGCTACCTCTTCACTCAGCACTTTGTGAAGCTCAAGTTCAAAGTGCAGCAGGAAAGACCTGATAATGAATCTTAGCCACTGAGGATACAAAGCTTTCATTATGGTGCTTGTAAATGTATATGTGTGCTTCCTCGTGTTTCTTCTGGTTTCCAGTTGCTCCCCTGTGCCCATTTATAAAAGTGCTTTGAAAGTTGGGGAACTTGAGGCCTGAGCAGGCAGCCCAGTAGGGGTGAGGGGAGATGGCCAGGAAATAGCTCTGGATTGGCCTGTGGGGCAAAGATCCTCATAAAGACAATTCTGGAAGAGTGTCTGGTGGTAGAAGCTGTAATGAGAATAACTAGCATTTATCAAGCGTCTACCATGCCCTGAGCACCACACTCATGGGTCATTTTCTTTAGTCTTCACAGCAGTGACACACAGCCGGTAGTTTAACTATATTTGCATTTTACAGATGAAGAAAAGAAACAAAGGGTTAGGGACTTGCTCAAGGTCACACTGCCAAGAAATGACAATGAGCAATTTGAACCCAAGCCTGATTCCAAGGCCTGAGCCCTTGCCCACGATGCTGTTCTGCCTTCCACGGGCTCTGATGAGGTCCCCAAGTCTGGAGCAGAGCAACCGAGTCTCTCTGTAGCCTATGTACCCACGGAAAGCCAGAGACCAGACGGCTGAGCGAGTGTGCGGCAGCTCCCCATGTCCTTTGTGAGGTCGATGAAAGAACTGGTCCAGATCATGTAATCCACACTCAAGAAGATGTGAAGAGGACTATAAACAGCAATAAAAAAGAACAAATTCCTGTGACACCGGACCATCAGGGAAACCTCACAGATACAATGCCGGGCGCAAAAGCGCCCATACTGTATGATACTGTCAGGAGGGTAGGGACATTTGGGGACGCCTCTTGTGATGAAACGGCTCAGATCTTGAATTGTGTGGTGGTTACCCAGGTGTGCACATATATAAAAATTCACCAAGCGGCATGCTTCAGATCTGTGCCTTTTATGGTCCCTCCAATAAATTAAAAAGATGTAAAAAACAAAACAAAACCTGCAGAAAATTCAGTCAAGAGTGACAATTGGTGGATTGAGCTCTCTCTAAAAAAAGAAGTGTGTTGGATGGGGTGGGGGGAGAAGGTGATTGCACCTGGTGGTTTTATCAGCCAAGATCCTGACCCGCAGCTTGGTCCCTTCTCTCTTACAAAAGTCCACATCTGGCGCTTTTCAGGATTTCCATAGCTGGGAGGGAACGTGCCCTGCCCAGGAGGGCAAAATAGCATATAGTGCTGTCTTAATTCATTTACGCATCCCCTCATTCATCCCTTCAGCGTTCAAAGGCATTTGTGGGGGGCTGCTGTGTGTTGAGTACTGCACTGCATCCCAGGGATACAGCAGGGAACAGAACATCCGCTCTCCTGTTGCTATCATCCTAGCTGCGACTGAGATGCCTGTCACTTTAAAATAAGTAAAGTAGCCAGTATGTTAGCTGGAGAAAAATAAAACAGGGAGAGGAGTGAGGAATGAAGGGCAGGCTGCATCTGCCAAGAGAATAGTCCCGGAAGACCTTCTCCCTGAGAAGCTGACATTTCAGCAGAGGTGGGAAGGAGGACTCTGGGGACCGTGCAAATGCCCCAGTTGGGTGGGCGCAGGCCTGGCAGTGGGGGGTCAGGGTGGAGGGGAGATTAAGGGAGAGCCACACAGATAAGGTCAGGGAAGTGATGGAGGGCCCGGCGAGGGTAGGGCTTGTGTAGATTTTGGGCCTTACCCAGACTGAGGCAGGGTTCTGATCGGAGAGCTGACATGACCTGGCAGGATGTTTGTGAAGGGGAACTAGGCTGTTGCTGCTGCACTGGGAGGACACTGCAGGAGGACCACGGAGAGGCAAGTCCTGAGGCTCACTCACGGCACTGCGTCTCTGCTCTCCTACCCCGGCTTCTCCAGTGGACTGTGGCCTCCATCCAGGGCGGTGGAGAGAAGGGGAAGGGACTTCTCCCTGTGTGTGGAGCCTCCCCATGTGTGGAGGCTACCAGGACAGGCTGCAAGCAGGTGAGGAGCGGCCCCAAGCCTCTCTGCACAGGGAGGGTGAAGGGTTTTCGAGAATGCAGAATGCAGGCATGGGCCGTTTCCTTGTGATTATTCTGGAGGCTTTCCAAGGAGGCCAAGTTTGCCTGGCAAGGTTTATCAGAAGTTCCTGACCGTAGACAGAGAGGGAGAGAGGAGGTGGAGACTGTGAGACCACGGGAGGCAGGGCGGCACCCTCCTCTCCTGCTCTGAGAGCTGCTGCCAGCTGGGGGGTGGGGAGGTGCCTTTTTATAGGGGGAGGCTGGAGTGGAGGAAGGGAGGAGCCCCTGAATTCGTAGGCCCGGCTCACCCACCGCCTGCTGTGTGGCTTGTGTACATCAAGCTCCCCGCTCTGGCCGGTTGTCCCTCCTTCAAAAATACAGGGCGGGGCCAGAGGCTCCTGGTTGTCCTTCGCTCTTATACAGAGAGCCCACTGAGCGCCTGGTCTATACACTGGGCCTGGGCCTGGGCCTCCAGGAGCTCACACCCAGAGTCTCCTAGAGCTGAACCTTGGTCACCCGGTGGCTTCTTACCTCACCCAGGGGTGAGCTGTGAAGCTGATACCTGCTTGTGGGCGTGTCCCAGGTAGGCTGATGTCTTGCCTTGTCCTCATTGCCCGTGTCATCTCCCCAAGGAAATGTGCCAAAACTTGGACTTGAAAACACAGTACCGGTCTGCCTTCCCGTGTTTTTTTTTGGTTTTTTGTGGGTTTTTTTGCGGTACGCGGGCCTCTCACTGTCGCGGCCCCTCCCGTTGCGGAGCACAGGCTCCGGACGCGCAGGCTCAGCGGCCACGGCTCACGGGCCCAGCCACTCCGTGGCATGTGGGATCTTCCCGGACCGGGGCACGAACCCGTGTCCCCTGCATCGGCAGGCAGACTCTCAACCACTGCGCCACCAGGGAAGCTCCTTCCCGTGTTTTGAAGGCACACCTACCCCCTGCAGACACATTTACAGCGCCCTGTAGCCTAAAGAGTAGTCTGTCTCTGTAAACTGGTCTTCAAGACCCTCCCAGTTGAGGCACCTTCCTCCACTCCTCCTCTCCCCAACCCCGCCACTCAGCCCCTTGAATCTCTGTTGCCTCCTCGACTCTCAGGACATCACTTTCCAGCCTCAGGTCCTTGATTCAGCTTATTTTTTTTTTATTTTATAAATTTATTTATTTCTTTGTTTATTTTTGGCTGTGTTGGGTATTTGTTGCTGCGCACGGCCTTTCTCTAGTGGTGAGCGGGGGCTACTCTTTGTTGCGGTGCGCGGGCTTCTCATTGTGGTGGCTTCTCGTTGTGGAGCATGGGCTCTAGGTGTGCGGGCTTCAGTAGCTGTGGCACGTGGGCTCAGTAGTTGTGGCTCACAGGCTCTAGAGCACAGGTTCCGTAGTTGTGGCGCACGGGCTTAGTTGCTCTGTGGCATGTGGGATCTTCCCGGACCAGGGCTCAAACCCGTGTCCCCTGCATTGGCAGGCGGATTCTTAACCACTGCGCCACCAGGGAAGTCCCCCTTGATTCAGCTTTGCCTGGAAGGTCTCCAACTCCATCGGCTAGACATCTGCAGAGAGGCCTTTATACTGGTGTGTTTTACAAAATATTATTGAATTCTCATTAAAACCCCAGGGGACAGGTATCATCCCCTCCTTTAGAGCTGAGAGATTGAGGGATTTGCCTAACGTCACACAGCCAGGAGGTGGTGGGGCCAGAAGCCATACTCAGATCCCCTGAGACTCCAGCTCTGAGCCCCTGACCACTCACACTGCTTCTCCCAGCTCCTGTCTACAGGTGGGTCTCTGCTCTGGATGGACTACAGTTGTCTGAGGATCGTGTGGGCCATGGTTGTCCAGCACATCCTCTTTTCCTTGTTCCACTGGGAGCATTTCCTATCACCCACTTCAGGACTGGGAGTGCAGGCTCTTCCGGGCAGCCACCCTGGGGCAGAACTGGCTCTCCCAGGTGTCCCCAGCATCCCCTGCAATAGGCAGGTAGGCTAACTGCTGCCCAGATATGCAGCTACCATGACTCATCCACACCCGCCCCAAGAAGAGCTGTGGAAACCAGAGGGGTGCGTCCAAGCTGGCAAGGCAGTCCATCTGTCCCCTCTCCCCGCCAGCCCAGGCCTCAGCAATTCGATTCTTGCTTTTCCCACTTGGATGATGGGCTTTAGGAGATAATACTTTTAACTCTCTAGATCTGACCACCAGTTGGATCTCCAACTTCCTCCATCAAAATCCACATAATCCATGTTCCCTGAGATCATGAGAAAGATTTTCTTGTGAACTGGGCCTCAAATTCTGGGGAATATCTTCCTCTTGGATACCAATAATGGCTGCTAACATTCTTCAACAGCCGACTGTACGCTTGGCACTGTTCTAAACATAGCAAAACTTTTGCCTTTCCCTTGATCCTAGGTAGGAGAACAGGGCAAAACCTGTATCCAATTGCTTAGATGCAGTAACTGAGTGTCGGGGTGAGGAAGGAGCTAACCAGGGTCACTGTTTGTGACAGAGTGAAGTCGTGTAACTTTGGTCTTCCGTCTTCTGTCTCCACTAGCTTCCGTGCTATTCCCAAGGCATCAAGTCACCTTCCAGCAGCATGGAGGATTCTGTTTCAGAGCAAAGGTTAACCCAGGAGGAAGTTACCAATGCACACAGCTTTGATGTTATGACTCCATCTTTGTTAGAAATGGGAGCGAGCCAAGGAGAGGGCCCTGGTGAAACCTGAGATAATGAATGTGGTCAGAAACAGGCACGGATCCAAGTAGGCCCTGGTACAAAAGCAAAGTTAATGCCCTGAACTAAAATGCTAACGGAGGCAAAATGGGGCCAGCAGCACACAATTTTCCAGAGTGGTTTAGTGAATTGAGTAGAGCGTGCTAGTTCCCTACATTGTGTAAGAGCAGACTGTAAATGGCTCAGAAAGCTGACACTGAAAGCTTTCAGCAAACTTGTCTTTTAAAAAGCGCATCATTTCGAACCCAGGAGGTGAATGTAGCAGGCCAGCTTTCAGAGGCTATCTCTTTGTTGATGCTGTTTTTAAGCGCGGCGCCATCATTTTAGATGAGTTGATTTGCTGATTACAACTGGTGAATCTTCGTCCTGCAGAGACAGTCAACTCAGGAAGAGGGGTTGCTAAGAGTGGGAGGAAGAATACAATCCTGACACTCAGCTCAAGGGAGTTTCAGGCACCAGATCCAGAGATTCAAACCTGGAGAGGGAAAGGAGAGCTAGAAGAAAACTATCAGTGGCCCCCCTCTTGTGGGCTTAGGAGCCTGAGGCCTTGAGGGTAGCCCTGCCCAACAAGCTTCTGCTCTCATGGGCCTCCAACCAGTGGGCATGTTGTAAAACTGCTCTTCCTTGTTCTAGGAGCTCCTTCAGGGAAACAGCCTTAGAGAAAAGAGGTTGCCATGGTACAACATTGAAGGAAGTTCTAATGGAGTTGTTCGCTGATTTTTAGTAAAAGATCTCTTAAGTGGCATATATCTTGAAAAGAATGCAAAGAATTGAGTGACATTGCAATAACAAAACTTCTTCCAGTTGCATATAATTTTGTGAAGACTTCTTATACATGAATTAAAATGAAAAATAGGGGGGCTTCCCTGGTGGCGCAGTGTTTGAGAATCTGTCTGCTAATGCAAGGGACACAGGTTCGAGCACTGGTCTGGGATGATCCCACATGCCGCGGAGCAACTAGGCCCGTGAGCCACAACTACTGAGCCTGCGCGTCTGGAGCCTGTGCTCCGCAACAAGAGAGGCCGCGATAGTGAGAGGCCCATGCACTGCGATGAAGAGTGGCCCCCGCTTGCCACAACTAGAGAAAGCCCTCGCACAGAAACGAAGACCCAACACAGCAAAAATAAATAAACTCCTACCCCCAGTATCGAAAAAAAAATGAAAAATAGGGATAGTATTGATGGTGATTCCTGTCTCAATCTAGAAATAAATTAACATTTATCAATTTATACATGAACATTACAGAATTCCATCTCATTAAATAAAATTGAACTCTCTGTATTCAAATTGTTATCAAAATTTGTGATGCAGTTATGTAGCTTTGATCAATTAGGTGTAATAACTGTAATGGCAACTGTAACCAGAAGAATAACACTTCAAGGTTTATGGTCACAAGAAGTTAAAAATTAAAATTGAAATTAAGTGCATATTTTTGTTTCAAAGAAACACAACATGGCAATCATTAGAAGACAGTAAGGCATGAAAATGAATTGCATGTATGATTAAATCCTGTGGGGAAAGTGGAATGGAAATAGGAGTTCAAAGAGAAAAAGGAATGATGTAAAATGTCTGACTGGAATTTGTCCATGTGTTTTTTTCAAAGGACAACAGTGAGCAGAGTTACTCTGGAAGAGTGTGGGCCCCAGTTCCTCACTAAGTGCCACAGCTTCCTAGAGCTGTCTGAACTGAACAAGTGGGCATACTGGAGGAGAAAGTGGAAGGCATTTCTAGAACAGAGAAGTATGTGAAGGCATGACAGCACAGTGAGTCCTGGAAACTGCAAGTGTATCTGGAGTGTAAGGTGTTAGGATGGAGATTGGGGCTGGGGATAGAAGCTAAGAGATGAGGTTGAATAGCTTGGTAAGCAGGGGACAGATCATGGACTTTGGTCATTATCCTGAAAGTAAGTGGGGAAAGGGGTGGCACATTCAGGAAGAATGATGCAGAGAATGGACTGGAGAAGTTACACTCAAGGTAAGGAGACTATATCAGAGGCTACTGCAAGAGTACAGAGGAGAGATGATAAAGGCCAAATTTAGGCAAAACCAGTGAGGCTGAGGAGATGGACTTGATAGATGAGTCAAGGATGGCTCCCAGGTATTCTGCTTGGGAGCTTCCATTCATCAAGAGATAATTATAGGAGGAAGAACAGGTTTAAGGAGGCAAATGTGTAGGTTCATTTGTAGACAAGATGAGCCAACCTTGACACTAGCTAGCCATTGCAATGCATGGATCTTCAACCTCAGGTTGCACAAAAGCCACAGGTGAAAGTTTATCACACACTATGTGTGGCAAATCACTAGGCACACAATGTTATCAAAGTAACAAGCCACCTCCATTGGGAGCTCTGAAGCCCACTAGTAAACAGGCCCAAATAAGTTTTCATCTTCCACCGTCTTTTGGAAAGAAGGGATGGCAGGTTCTTGAACATTAGGCAAACATAAGAAAGCACTTAAGTTTTCAAGTCTGCTTAAAGGGTCAGCACGGTTTGGAGAAAGAATAAGAATTAAAATTGTCAGATTTAAGCAGGCCTGCAACACTGACCCTTTGAAAACATCCTTAAACACAACACAACACACACACACACACGCCCAAGATCAAGTATGGGTAAAATCCCTTTTAACAGTTAGGGAGATTATAATTCTATTTTCAAGAAGCTTAGTCTCGAGAGCTTTTCCTGGTCTCTTTTGGGAGTAGTATTGATTAATGGTGGTCATTTAAAAGCTTTGAGTCTAAAATCATCAGCAGGCAGGCAAAATTTTTTTTTTTTTAAATGTCCAAGATAGATGTGGCTTGGCAACAGATCTTGGAAAGAGACATAATGTAGGGTTTTGGTTTTTTTTAATAAACTTATTTACTTTTGGCCACGTTGGGTCTTCATTGCTGCACACGGGCTTTCTCTAGTTGCGGCGAGCGGGGTTTACTCTTTGTTGTGGTGCATGGGCTTCTTACTGCAGTGGCTTCTCTTGTTCTACAGCACAGGCTCTAGGCATGCAGGCTTCAGTAGCTGTGGCACGCAGGCTCAGTAGCTGTGGCTCGCGGGCTCTAGAGCTAAGGCTCAGTAGTTGTGGCACGAGTTTGTTGCTCCGCGGCATGTAGGATCCTCCCGGACCAGGGCTTGAACCCATGTTCCCTGCATTGGCAGGCGGATTCTTAACCACTGTGCCACCAGGGAAGCCCGATAATGTGGTTTTAATTGACCACAAATCCAATGCATCAGCAGCATTCTACTGCTGAAAGAAAGCTAATACTATCCTGGTCTGCATTAACATTCAACAGCGGTTTTACTGATCATCTCCTTGTACTAGACTAGGAATACAAGGGAAAAAAACTTATGGCTTCTGCCCTAAAAGAAATTCCTGTTCTAGCAGGGTAGATACATACATACTCTTTTCTTCCTTATTCCTATGCCAACATGGAGATACAGCCCCTGCAAAGGTCAAACAGCTGTTGGTCATTTATGGGAAGGTTGCAACGTTAAACCCTCAGCAGATAGGCAGATTATTTCTTGCTGTGTTTATGTATTCCCTAGCAACAGTGACTTCATGGCGTGTTTTCCTATGTGACTAGCCCTGAAAGAGAAGCGAGGAACCTGTGCCAGAGAGCCATCAGAGTTTATTGGCTCCAGGCTCTGCCTTCCTGAAGATCTAGCTTGGCTATCTGAGGTACAGAGGCCAGAGTCTGTTCTCTGACACACCCAACTTTCTCTATTACAGTACTTGCAAACCACTTGTGCCCCTGCTTTTATAAGCCTCCTTTGCAGACACAGTGGGCCTGACTAGTTCTGGACTATGGTCTGTGAAAAAAAGTGACACGTCAATCCTGCTGAGGCAGTTCACTGCCGGTGTGTCTCCAGCACCTGGGCCCTGCTGCATCAGCTTGGGAGGACGGAAGCCTCCTCTACTCACACCGAGAAATTTTTTTTTGCATAAAGCCATTATCCTAGACTTTGTTGCAGCAAGCAGCATGAAGCACCTTGACTAATAAACAATATAGCTTCCTTCTTGACCTCTTCATAGAACACTGATGACTTTCTGGATATCCTCCTTTGTGACTACTCCCCACTTTTCTTCAGTAATTCATTATTCTTTATCCTTGTATCGCCCCAGAGTTCTGTGCTCAACCCTCTTCATATCCAGATGAAAAGCTGAGTCTGGAAAAACTCACCTAGTCCTGGAGTTTCAACAATCATCTCTGATGTAGTGGTAACTCTGTAATCAACACCTCTGGCTTGGGACACTGCTGGCCCCACGCCTTAAAGCTAGTCAAAATGTGTGCGCGTGCACACGTGTGCAGAGTGCTTCACAGGATTCATGGACAATTGGTTTAGATAAAGTGAAGTCCTGTTAAGATGTATAAATCAGATTTCTCTCCTAAATTAACACTTTTTTAAAGTTTCCAACTTAAAGAGATTCTACCTCAATCATTATAAAAGTAATTTTAACTCAAGATGTGAGGACAAAGAAACTTGATAAGCTTTGTAATCTGGAACCAGTGGTAGGCTGATAAACTGATAGGGGATGGTGGGAAAGCCCTGGTATGCAGGGTTTTCTAATTTCCCACCACAGCTTTCAAGTCACCAACATGTCACCAAATGTGGAGTTGGGAGGAGATGCAGTTTTCGTGAGCTAAGAGAATGCTTCAGCTTTCCACAGTCAGTGGCAAATCTTTTACCTATGAAGCAGTGTTACTCATGCTTTAGTGAACATGAGTTGAATACTTAAGGGGTCTTCCTAAAAACACAGATAGCTAGGCTCCATCCCGAGTTCCATTAAGTAAGTCTGGAGCAGAGCATGAGAATTCACATCTCTAGCCAAGTTCCCAGCTACTGCTTCTGGTTCTGGAACTCTACTTAAGAGAACCACTGCCCTGTGCCCAGAGTGGCAATTTAGTGACAAGATGCCACAGCTGGGTTCTTTCCTAGCTCTGCCACTAATCAGCTCTGTGATCTTGAACAGGGTATTACTCCAAAGGAAGATCAGAGCTTCAAGATTCAATGACCTTATTGTTTACTTTCCATGCATTGCTGTTTTCTTGTTTACCCATCCTAGCCTGTTACCACTCCATGTATAGTATCTAGAGACAAAAAAGAGCTGAGTACCTCCACATTTTGCAAGCAGCAAAATATATCCACGAGGCTTAATATTCTCCTGGCTGACAATGCACAGTATTACGGTATTTTCCTTCCTAATGTTCAGTTATAAATACAGCACATTTTCCTCTAAAGATAAAAACTGTAGACAAGTTGCATTTTTAAAGACATTACAATGTATTTATCTCACAGGGACAGATTATCAACCTTAAAATCCTACAAAGACTTGCTTTAATATGCAATAGAACGCAAGGAGTCCTCACCACCACTGATTTATGAAACCGTTATTGAAGCAACTTAGCTTCATGAATAGGACATTGTAGAGGGTTGAACTTCGTACAAAGGAATGAAGAAGATACTCTATTGTTGGGACTGCTCTGAAAACCATCCTATCAACAGCCCACCCTGCCCAACACATTTCCTTAAAGTTGAGTTTATGCCTGCTGCTTGGATTTTCTCAACTTATCACTCTCCTCTGCCCCTACCACTTAAGGTCATTTATGTCATTATTGTTCTCAGATCTCCTCCTTGATGGCAATGCAAGGGCTTGTATAACTGTCTGGATAAGGACATGGCTGCATGGGACTTCTCCTACTAAACTTCTGTATTATTTCAACTTTTTGTAGAAAAATTACGTATGATTTACATATTACTCAGGTATTTCCTTATCCTTCAAAATGCAATCCAGAGATTATCTTCTCCGATTTCCATCTGTTCCACTAGTATTGAATCCATTTTGGTAACATCCCATATTGCATAGCCTCATGTGAACTGTCATCCCTGAATTCCCAGGGAGTGGCAGTGTCTGGCACTTAAAGAGACCCATTAAATACTCCTTAATTATTAATCTGTTTTCAAGTAAAATTAATCCCTATTATAATTTTATCAAGTAAAATTACTTGATAATTTTAATTACTACTACTTAATTAGTAATTACTAATTTATACTATTAATCTCTATTATCTATTAATCTCAAAACTTGCACTTTTGTACTCAGGCTTAAAAAATTATGCACACCATTATATAACATTCAAGATAAAGCAATAACTTAACATTCTTCGCCATTTTGCAAGGGGGCAGGATAGTCAAGGATATTAAAAATTGTCCAAAGTATTTACCTTCATGTTTTTTGGTAGAGACACACACACACACACACACACACACAAAATCTAGAGGCTAATTTATTCGTTTTACTGTGTCTAGATCTAGACTAAAACATTACATTTTTAATGGAGTTGCATATTAGCACAGTGCAAATCAGTTTTGCAGTTAATAAAAAAATATTTACTTAGCAACTGTTGAGAGCAGTTTCTAAAAATACCTACCTCCCACCTTTCTTCCAATCCCAAAAATCTAATACAGCACTTCACCACCACCAAGATTTGTGCCATTGTCCTGGCAGAGAACCAATGGATGGTTGCCTGACAAAATTGTTTCCAATGGTTATTCAAACTATTTCACTTCTCTGCATCAGTAACGGTGACTAAATATGGTAATGGTAAGACAGGGCTACATTTTTCTACGTAATACATTCTACACCATAAATGAAATTATCAGGCTATAAATGTACTATAGTACTAGCGGGTGAGAAAATACTAGTACATTAGAATAACCTACCTCTATAAACCTGATTACATGGAACTGCTCCAAAATTGTAAATGAAATGTTTACAACCACAGGCAAAAATAACTTGATCAAATTTATTTTTTATCCAGAAGAATGTGAATTTTATTTTTTAATATTATTTATTTTTGGCTGCGGCATGCGGACTTAGTTGTGGCATGCACGTGGGATCTAGTTCCGACCAGGGACTGAACTCATGCCCCCTGCATTGGGAGCACAGTCTTACCCACTGGACCACCAGGGAAGTCCCTGAATTTTATTAATGCATCCTACTTACATTAGATATGGATAACATCTTAAACCCATCCAATACTAACCTCAATCAACAGTTTTAAGCTGATTTTTAAAAAATTAATTTCAATTTTTAATAACTCTTTAAAAGAAATAACAATTTCTTTTCCTAACAACACACAAGTGAGGTACTTGGTGATACCTAGGTAAGGATTGGCTCATAAATGCAATATATATATAAGAATCACTCTGGCTTAATGGCAAGTGCCACTAGGAAAACCTTTTTTTTTTTTTTTAACGTGAACTGTACTGTTTGGCCTAGGTTCTAGTCTTGGTTGTGGGAACTTGAGCACATCTGTACATCTTTTTGGGCTCCACATACATCAATTGATCTCTTAAGAGACTAGAGAATACAAGTTCCAGTATTTGGTCCTAAATGTGGACTCTACTAACAGCCCAACAGTTAAGTGGATGACTTGTTTATGAAACCCTTCCTATCATATAATTTTGGATTTTAACTCTGCTGCTACTATCCTGTTTGGTACTCGTTTAAGACACACAGACAATATAAATTATGTTAAAAGGAGTATAGTTAGTTCTCATTTATGAAACCAAGAGTAACAGAAGTACCTCCTCCAACCCTCTGCTTTGGTATCTTCAAAGTAAAATGGAGACAGGACTTACCTTAGGGGAAGCTGTGACAATTAGGCATATCCAGGTAAAGCGTTTAGAAAAATGCTTAGCATATAGCACTATATAAATAACATTACCAATCTCTAGGTTTAAAATGGTGAAAAATGGGAAGGGACACCACTGCTTAACAGTATGAAAAACTAAATAAAATCAGCTTTAGGTTCTGGCTCTGCAAAACTTAACTAAGCTGTCTTGCCTAACGTAGTCCTACTGTCCTCAGTTATCCAATGGGAATAACAGTAACTGTTTCATACGATTGTTAAGAGAATTGAGATGATGTACATAATTTTGAAAATCAAAGTTCTACATAAATTCAAATTCTGCAGGACTTTTATGAAAGCTTAGTATGCCAATCTTTAAAATGGGGACAATCATTCCACTTTCAAACTGAGAATGAGGTTCAAAAAAGGCTAAGAATATTTTCTAAGTGTTCAAGCACTCAGTAGGTAGGGAGACACTTTTAAGACAAGGTGAACGTTCTACTAGTCAAACCTGCGCTTGCCACTTTTTGCTAAATGACTTTTCTAACGCATCATTACCTTTATTAGTTGACTTTCTACTTCCATTTTTTATATCAATATGTAAATCATGTGTTCTTATTCGGTAAGTTGCTATCATTATTTTGCTAATGTAATTGATAGATTTGGCCAGTAAGAGCCCTTCAAGTGACTCCTGTGTCCCTGCCAACATGTACCCATCACTTTTTGAGATTTCCTTTTTTTCTGGCAGAAAGAACGTTCCAGGCTCATCTTGTACTTTCTCTGCTCCAGCCCTGAAGTCAAACATTTCTCCAAGGAGCCATGGTTTCTTTTAGTATTTAGGAATCAAGAGCTAGGTGTTAGGTGTGCTCACTGCTACTGTAATACCATGGATTCTAGGCAAGCCCTCAGTGAACACAGCTGGGAAGTAAATGAAACATTACTACATAGACATACACAAATACTAAACTCATTAAAGACAAAGGGTGAGGAACTGTCCCCAATTAAAAGACGCTACACAAACAACCAAAGCACAAGAAATGATCCTTTTGTTGGATCTGTGACAGAACTCGAAAAAAAAAAAGTTATGAAAGACACTGGGGTAATTGATGAAACTGAATAGACTGGACTAGAAAGCTGGGTCAATATTAAAAACTTCCGATTTTGATAATCGCACCATGGTTAATGTAATAACATCTTAGTTCTTAGGAAATTACACTTAGGTGTACAGGGTCATGATTCTGCAACCCACTCTCAAATGGCTAAATGTATGTTTAAAGAGCAAATGTACAAATAGTAGAGTAAATGGTGCAAAATGTTAACAACTGTTGAATCTGTGTCATGAGCATAAGGGGATCACTGTACTATTCTTGTAATTTTGTTTTAAATAATATCAAGATAAATTACAAAATGAAAAAGCTTAAAAAGCACCTTGTCAACTAAAGGACTATATAAAACACAGGGTCTTGACGTGGTTCACTAAGATGACCTAGTATTAAGCTCTTGCTTGTCTTGCTGGTTTGAACAATGACTATATTATTTATTTAGTAGATAAATGGGCAATTTATTTCATCAATGAAAAGAAAAATTTTTATCTTGACTCCTGAGTATAAAGTTAAAGCAATCTGTGTTAACATTTTTAATGGCATCAAAGAAATGTAGACATGAAACACCTGAATTTTGCTAAAGGCAAATAGAGTAGTTTTTGAAGGTTAGCAACTCAGAGAACTGCTAAATTTCATCTTAAAATGGAATGACCTCTTTCCACTTCCTCCAAATGAAATACAGTCACCATGTTGGAGAACTGAACCATACAAATTCCTCTAACATACAACCACGATTCTTACTACTTTCAGCAGGTTAAGATGCTTCACCATTTCTCGTATGATTTTACAGCACTTCTCATGATTTTCTAAGAACAATGGGAGTTCAACTTCTGTCCTCTTTTCAGTCCCAATGAATGATCTAATCCTCCCTTGCTACATTCTCTTTGCTTGGACTCTCTGGATAGGTTAGTTTCCTATTCAGTCACAGGTATTCCACAATGCTTTTCCTTTCGTGGAATGATCCTGGTCTCTTACAACAACTTAAATGGGTTCCCAACCTCCAATTTATCCCTCAATCAATACTTTGTGGTCCTTCCAAACGGCGCTTTCAATATTGTCCATTCTTTAAATGGCTATTTTATTCTCTACCCGCCACACTTACCTATCTGTAGTTCACATCTTTCGTTTGCTGCTGCCCATCTAACAAATCTGCTCCCACACTTGCTTAGACTTCTAGCCTACTCTTCCAAAAGCCTTAAACAACGCCAAGAGTTAGATGTCCCTGCTAAGTGCTCCCACAGCATCCAAATGCTCACTCTTTAGTAATGGTAACTTAGGAGCACAAAATTGCTATCTCCTCTACTACACGGTGAGTTGTTAAAATGGAATTATCTTGGTCACCTTTGAATTCTGCAGCTGGTGCAGTTTCTGACATCCTAAAGTCAAACTGGAAGGTGCACTGTGATGGAAAACAGCTAAAATCATTTCTTCAAACTCTTCTTACAAATATTTACCTATGAAAAATGCACATGATTGGAATGATAAATGGCCAGATAAAAATCCTTAATTTAACTATCAGATGAATAACTATGATTTATATTGCTCTGGCTAGCCTCCGCACGATGAAGGACACAGATATATTGGTCTCTTTAAGACTCTCTCCACCTCCATTTTACTCTTCTACTCATGTAGGAGTCATCTAATGAGTTAGGTGCTTTGACTCTCAGGTCCTGGGTGGTACTGACACCAAATATCTCAACATTGCTCCCAATACTAAAAACAATCATTAATATTACAAACATTTCTTCAAAATTTCAATCCAGATAGATGTACATGAAAGGCAACAACGTAGTAGGAGCTTCTTGAAAAACCTCTTTAAGTGATCTCGTTTGGTAAAAGGTATAATGAACAATTTGCCCCACCTGGCTGAAAAGGAGCAGAGACCAAACAACAGAATTAAGTGTGAATTCCCAGGTCTCTCAAACTTGCTGCACCTTTGTTCTCATCGTAGAACTCCAGCCACCCTGGGTCCACAGCCCCAAGTGACAGACACAGTGAATCTGACCAACTTAAAATGTGTCTTGGGACAGCTAGCTTCTCTAACAGCTCTGATATTGCTCAACATTTCCACTATGCCATTTGCATATGTCCTTAAAACTGGCCTACCATGTCATTTCAGAATATAAATCATTTTACTTCAACAATATACTATCTGATGAATAAATACAAAATGCATAGCCTGATTAGATCAAGTTACACTCAATTCATTGCCATCTTAGGCTGTTTGAAAGATGAGAAGTGCACTAAAAGTTTGTCAATAAATATATTCCAGAGAAGAGTGGAAGTTTTTTTGGGGGGGAATCCCCCAAATGTTGTGAGCAACCATCACGTCATTATAGTATAGTCTCACTTCAAAAGGAACAGCGCATCTGAGATACCTAAACTTTTTATGTTTGTAACATTTTACTATACCTCACGGACCTACTTACACGTTGGTCACACGGTTATCATTGCCTAAAAACTGACAAAGAGAAAACCTAAAATACTGCTCTGCTATCAGTCTGGCTCAGAAAGAGTCAACTATCTCACAAACTACTGGCAAATTTTTAGGAGGTAAGGTGAAAATATCTAGGCCACCCCCTCCCATGGTTCACTCTAGTCAAGATACAAGAACGTTAATCTCAATATTTCAGCAAATGTTAAGAGAAAACTAGCTCAGTGGCTTGGATTCTAAAATCCTTTTGTTTGGTATTTTTATTATAATGGAATTAAATTTATAATTATTAAAGTATAATCTGCTCAAAACATTGCAAGGACTAGTAGAAATAGGAAAAATCTCTTAATATTTGTTGATAGAAAATAATAGTAAAAGCAATCCTCCAAAATTCCACTTGCAGGCCATAGGAGCATGAGCACAACCATATGGGAGGAGATAACCAGTCTCTCCCTTCATATATATTCTTTTTTATTTTCTTGTTATACCTTCCCAAAACAGAGACATTCAACAGTAGTTAGAATGACCATCTCCCAACATTTAAAAAACTGCACCCCCCAATGGGTGAACAAAGTAAAGAGCAGTAACCTAGAGTTCAGCTGAGTAAGCCACTGCGGAGCCTTAAGTGGTGAGGTCTTCCAATTTCAGAGTGATGTGTCTTCAACTTGTATCATCATTTTAGTGGAAAAACATAATTTAATTTTGGTGAAATGAGATTCATCTCCCGACAGGATTAGTAACAGCATTCACTGAATTTCACATTCTTCTTTTGTGAACTGTGAAGAAAATGAATGGTAGCTAGAAGATCAATGGTATTCCAGCTCCAGCTGCAGATGGAATGACAATATACCAGGACAAAAACACCTATACTTTGATTTACAAAGCTAACAGCAGTTTTAAATCTGCAACTTAATTACAGACCAACTACACCACAACCTTTTCAAATGGCAAAAATACAAAAAAGTGTTACAAAAATATTTCAGAAAAAGTGCATAGTCTAAGTGCATAGTAAATAAAAGCACTGAAAAATATCTTGCTAGAGGGAGTTCAGCTTGGAAAAGTTATTACCAAAGCTAAACATTTTTATTTTACACAAACTATACTCAAAAATAGCTTTATGAGACTGATTTCTGGCTAAAAGTATCAAAGGGTTTATTAGTCAAGAAACAAATACCTTAACCAACACGGGTGGATAGAAAGGAAACAAAGAAGCTGCCTACCCCAAAGTTCATACTCATTAAGATTTCTGCAGTATGATGGTGCTAATATATCTTTTAATGGCAGAATGTGGTCATCATTGAATTAATTATTGCTAACGTAGTTTTCAAATGAAAAGAAAAAAAAAAAAAAGGAAGAAAACAAACCTGACACAATCTGACCAAACACATGTCAATTCACGATTTCAAGGTTAGTTTACAAAATACCTGCATTTACACAAATAGGCGCCTGGCAGCATTTTTAGACAAAAGTTCTTTTAACTTATCCTGATGTGCTATAAATGAATAAATTACACTAACGAATTAGTTATTAAGCTCTTCTTTCTCTTGGGTCAGAAAAAGAAAAGAGCCACACATAAGACTGAGAGATGAACTGCAGATAATTTATAGAAATGGGTGGGGGATAGGGAGGGTCAGCAATCACAAGAACCTCACAGGGTATGATGCTCTCCAAGGTTAGGAGTCAATCAGCTTAGAGCCAATCAACAAGGAATTTAAACAATAGTTTCATTTTGTAGTTAAACCCTTTAACGCTTTCATTCTTATTCAAAATCAGTCCAGCTGTTAGTCTGAGGCTGCAAAAGTTACAATACCAAGTCCTGGCAGTTGCAGCTGCAGCACTAGGTATTGTGCCTACAAGTCATAAAAAAAAAAAAGAAAAATGAAAGAATGCCTTTCCGCTTCAGGGAAAAAAAATATTTTTAAATAAAAAATCTGAGAAAAAGTCATGACACTAAATCTAAAATGATTCGCAAAGGAATATTACATAACAAATGACTTGAAGTAGTCTATTAAAAAATTGGGGAGATTTTGATTTCATAGTGAGTCAGCAAGGCATTTTTTTTGTTTAAAAAAAATCTCATTTCCTTAGAGAAACAGTTTATACTTTTTAATGAACTTGTAAACAAAAAAGCTCCCGTTTCAAAATAAAACAAAATCCCAGATCATATAGATGTTTACAGTGATTACATTTATCTAAGCAACATACATACATGTTCAGTTTAAGATGTTAACTAAATTTTTGTGACAAATATGCTTTTTTCTTGTTTTTTTAATACCAAGAACATTATAGAGTTAATGCAGAGTCCTAAGGATAATCTAGTAGTCACTAAGTTTTTCTTAAGTCTTCACTTTAGATGCTGTTATTTCTAGCACAGGTAAGCAGGCAGAGTCTTTCATATGCTCAAACACTGGAATCTTTGGTTGCTACCATTATCAGCTGGCTTGCAAACAAGAAGCCAACCATTTTAAGAATGTTTTAAGTGAACAACTTGCAAACCCCAGGGATGGATAAACCCTAAGAATGCACAATTGTGAGCATTTACAACCATCACAACTGTGGCTGAAGACTGTTCATGCCGTTCTTCTGAAATGAGATCTCAAAGCAGTATAGTTCAAAATAAAAGATCTTAACAAAAAATTGGCATATGCACAATTTCTCCACCAATTTGTGTGTCAACCATTTAGTTAACTTTTCCACTTGAAAAAATGCAATAGAAAACTGGACACCATGTTTCACTATCTCAGTTAATATTCACAATTACAGCGGCTACAACTCAGGACACAGCAACACCAGTGCTGCCCAGAGCCAGTTTATACTGAAATTAAGTTCTTTACACCAAGTAAATGGTTGTCCACAACCACTGGCTAGTGTACATAATGAACTAAAATTTCTAGATTTGGGGAGAAACAAATGCTGCTCCGATCATCTGCTCTGCTTCTTCTGTTCCTTGATTCATGCTTAGAAACCTATTAAAAAAAAAATCAAAACAGAAAAAAAGAATGTTAAACTCCAAGTTAAAAAAATTTTCTTAACCACACCCAAAGTAGGGAAATAATTACTTTAGAATGGTAACTCATACGTTATTTTCATCTATTTGAAAATCACTAGGTCAGGTTAGCGTTTAAAATAAAAAATCCCGGAAACTTCTGTACTGGATGCCTCTAGGCAGGAGTGGTATACAGTGAATTAAAGCCTTCCCGTCCAGCATACAGTTCTCGAGAATTAGTGGTAATTCCAATAAGCCTGTTTTTGTTTACTTCTGTATTTCTAGTACCTAGAATACATTGTGTTTATTAGTCAAATAAATAAAAAATAGGATTGCTTTATCAACTAGAAAGTAGTTTTAATCATACTGCGAGCAGGAACTTTTCTGTACATTATTTGATACAAACGAGGAACAAAAGGCTTTAATAATAAATGTATTCAAGGCATAATTATCTGAGTTATTCCACTGAACACAAACCTGGTAAGTATATGATTTTTATACAGAAACCTTAGACCTTTAAAAATTCTTTACGTCTATCAGTTACACTAAAGAGACTAATTTTTTTACCACAGATTTGAAAATGTAAACGAGTGAGGCTTTCTGGCGTTACTTTCAAGCCTCCCCACCCTGTAAATACACTTCTCCTCCCCCACAAATTAGACCTCAGGGCTTCCACATAAAGGCAGGTTTGAATAGGAGGCTCAGGCAATAATAGCTGCATGTTCTATCTACAGCTGAAGGCAATCAGAGGAAATACACCCATTTCTAATACCTACAAGCTTTATCTATAGCTAAAGGGAATATGTTGTCTCAACATCATGAAAATCTCATCAGCACCTTCTCTCACCTACAGGCCTCCTTTAAGTCATCAATGACCCTGGTCCAATCCCTCCTCTGATAGCCAACCTATATAGCTCACTCTTGCTCACTCTAATCACTCACTCCTCAGCACAGACCATGTTTTTGTCAATCATAAGCTGCTCCTTTTTTGATACTTCAACATTTGCAGGATCATCTCCAGCAGGCTTTGTGGGATAAATGAAATAGTTCTGTAATTTACTTTTCATGCATGTATGCCTTGGTTTTTTCATTTGAGGGCAGAAAGTCATCTTCATTCATTTGAAAACTATATTGTGACAAGCTCCGAAGACAAAGATGTGAGTGTTATACTTCCGTCTCTCCACAGTGCCTTAACAACAGAGTAGGTGCAAAACAGGCTTTTGCTGCCTGTCCTAGCACTAAGTTCATAAAGCAAATGCCAAAAGTGAAAGATAATGAAATTTTCTGAAAACGTACTTTGCCACAGGAATACTATGTTTCTGATGCATGTTATTAAATAGGATTAGCAGTGTAAAACCACAAAAAGAAAAGGCTGTCAAATCAAACCTGAATTAAATTTTAAAAAATCTGACCATATACTGTAACTTAGTTCCAATGTTAAAATACAGGAATATTTTAAAGCAAATTTTAGCTAAATAGCAATGACCCTTATCCTGAGGAGCATTTGGTTTCAAGTCCTGCAATTATCATTAAATACAATAAAAATGTTTTCACAACCACTAAAATTGTTGGGTTTTCTTTTACTGTAGCTTTTTACACAATTACACGATACTGAATAATTACTGGTATCACCCTACTTTTCAAAAAGTTCCCTTTATGCCACTTCACATTTTATGAAAGGCCTACATTAGTACCTGTTTTCACTAACCAAAGATTTTTTGCTTTTACGAAAAAAGCAAAAATAGCATTCAGCGTTTCACAGCAAACCTAGAGGCAGCATGCACCCTGAGTAGTGATAATGGCACTCCTGAGGAGTGATAAAGGCACTGCCAAGTTCTTTCCCTGGGAACTACCATCAGCCTCAAGCCGCCACAGCTTTGAACTGTGTCTGATGGCATCTATGCATTATCTCAATTTATCAGCAACATGTATCCTAAGGTAAACTGCTTCTTTGCTTTATGCCATTTTAGCTTAGGAGAGGTTTCCAATGCCCTACTTTCAGACAGGGGAAACCTGTACTATGTTGAATATCCAAACAGCATTAAAATGAAAACCACTGTCACTAACAAACTACAAAGAAAACATAAGTTACATTGTCAGTCAAAGTATTAGAAAACTCTTGTGTCTTTAATAGGGATAAGAATTGTATCTGTTCATCTTTTAATCTGATATTTGAAGAACTGCTGGGTCAATTAATGATTACAATTGTTTAGGGGTTGGTTAAAGGCTAGCCTAACAATATTCCTGGTAGAATAGAGCAGTCAAATCCAGATTCAGACTGGCCAATGGTAGGATATTCCACCCAGGGATCAATGTTTTTCCGGTGAATTGTCCTAAAATGTTATAGATGCTTGTTTAGGAAAAATCTCAATAGGAGCATTCAGCAGGTATTCAAGATTCAATCTTCAAGTACTAAGTATTCTTTTCCTCAGTGTGCAATTAGTCCTTGGTTTGTCTTGTAGTTTAGGTGGTGTCTCCTGGTTTCTAAAGTCCAAAAACCCATCTTCACTGCAACAGTTAAAATAAGGAATGAAGGAATGAATCCCTTTGTTCCTAAAAAAGAGGGGGGGGGGAGGAGTTAAAACAGGGTTGGAGAATTAATGTGACAAATTCAGGACTTAATAGATACATTTAAGTTTTCTTTACAAATCTGCAAAAGGAGAAAGAATGTTTATTTTTATACAACTAACCAGGAGATTCTATCCCTCAGTCTGAAATCTGGAAAGTATGTATCCGCTCCTATCTGTAAATTAACTTCAGATTAACTTGATTCTGTTTTTCAACAGAACCACAAACTAGTTCAAAGATATATTTATGTAATAGTAAGGCTAGGAAGTTTGCGATGAGCTTTTAAAATTTAGAATCCTTTCACAGTATAAGACATAACTTTTAAAAATTAATTTTGACTATAATATTTACATTCACTATGCAAAGCCATTTATATTAACTAACTTTTCCTATAATATGCTTGTGTGGTTTTTCTGGTTGTATAGAATCAGAATCAAGCTTGGAGAATTCTGAATCAGACTGACAGTATAAAAGTTGAAGGAAAAAACAAAAACTAAAATAACTCTTCCTTTTCCACAGAAGCTAAAAAAGTATTTAGTTGGGAAAGATAAAGGAAATAGATTTTATTTTTATCACTACAAATAAGATAAATGACAACTTAAGTATAGCAGGTACATCATCCCTAAGCTGCATTAAAAAAAGACTGATGACCTGACTTCTTTTGTCTTCTCTTTTACAGAATTAATTCTGCTACAGATTTCTAAGGATGCTGAATTTTAAAATACCTGTTACAACTGATTCCTTCCCCAACTGGTAGATGGTCTGCATTATACACCACTGAGTCACAGCAGCACTGTACTCTTCTAGGTCTTCTGACAGTTGTTTTCAATCTGACAAGTTGACAAGTTTGATAGGTCCAGCAAGCCTTCGAGATGTGGGCTTCAGATTACTTCAAATCAACTCTTAAGCACTCATCTTTATTTCCTGTTGGGTTATTTGGTTCTTTTCTCTCCAGCTTTATTGTCCACAGTGAAAAAAAGCTGACAAAAATTTCAGCAAACAGATGCAGCTCCCCGGCACCTCTTTGGATTGAGAGTATTCGGAGCAGAGCAGTCTCTCCAGATATTTCAAGGTCTTCCCCTGTGATATGGTTTACGTTGCTGAATGACCAGCCACGTTCCTAGCAGCAATTGGTGAAGTCAGAAAAAGTTAAGCTAGACATAAATGGTAAGTGAAGCCCAGTAAATACTGGAAGGTAAATCAAGGAAGACCATGAACATGTAGGATAATGTGATGGAAAAAATATTTCTAATCTATTAAATGCCAACAATTTGACATCCATGTATATTATGATAAAACTATGCTTAGTAGCAATGACTGGAATAGTGAACAGATGGGTTAAGATGATGAGAATAGTAGAATTAGGAGAGGATCCACCTTTGGCTTCACTACCTTCTGCAATTCTCCCCATCTCTGCCCTCAACTAAAGAAATGGTGAACTTAAGTGAATTCTGAATGTCCTAAAAATATTTTTTTCCTTTACTTCTTATATGTCTTGAAAAGTACTTTCCTTATAATCAAATATAGTTGAAGAAAAGGGAGTGAAAATGAATTTAGAAGTGTATCAGATGTATTATCTTTTGCTTTCCTCTTTAACGTGTATAAAAACAGTAACTGTAGTCTTGTGGTACCTGAGCACTTAAAACCAGTACAGATCATAGTGAGCATTAGTGGAGGCGCCTTGTAGTCTTTTGATGGCCTTCAAAATGGAATATTTCAAAAGATCTTTTCTTTAGAAGAGTAAATACAAGTCTATTACATATAAGTCCATCTTAGCTGAATAAGTCAGACTTTAAAGTCTTTGCACATTCTTATTAGTAAACTGCTAAAACAACTTATAGCTTTCAATGGAAGAAGCATCAGATAAAGATTTTTCCAAAATTATCATAGAAAACATATTAGTAAAAGCGACCATTTGGGGGATTTTTTCCCCAGGAATGTATGTGTCTGCAATATAGAGATTTACTTGCTGAAGATCCATTTAAGATACTGAATCCTCTGATGTGGAAACCCCTGAAAGGGTAACTCGTGAATAACAAATGATATATTTAAAAAGCACATCTAAAATTTTAACTAGAAAAATGTAATACGATTTTTTTTCATCACCACGGAAAAGATTTCTTGAAATCAATGAATCATTGAGCTCTTCCTTGAATAAAAGCTTACTGCAGGGAATCCTAAGAGAATATGCTTTCAAACACCCTTATTAGAGACTGGAATCAGGAGTAAGTAAAGCTAGAGCAGTTATTTTCAAACTCCAGGCTTCACAGGAGATTTCTTACTGGATGACCCATATAATGGGGCTGGGGTAGAGGTTAGTTAGGGGAAATAGACTCCCCATACTTATTTCACACCACCCTCAACTGTGTTATGCTTTCATGGCTTTATATATGGGGGGGGTTGTGTAAGAGTTGTTTAGGGCACTAAGTTTTATATCTAAAATAAAATGAGTCAAAGATTAAAAAGAATTTTGTTCTTTGTATTCTGTGGAGTGGCATGTTTTAATTGCAAGCAATATTTTGCTTAAGAGTCAAAACATACTGCCTGGAAATACATTTCTGAAAGCAGTCAGTGATATGTGGTGGGTTTTATGAAAAGTCCAAATTTTCAAGATTTTACAAATTCATGTCTGTGTGATATTTGTATAACCCCAGTGTCTAATAATGCTACGAAATTTTTATAAGATTTTAAATTGCTTTTATGAAAAATACAATACAAAATAAGGATTACACTTAAGTTTAATTACAGTTTTTTCCAATGAAACATACTAACTCAGTGGATCCAACTTCTCATCTTTAAGACCTAGATAAGGCAGGACAAAAATTTTGTTTGTTTATTGAGTAAGAGACACACAGTAAACTAACAAGGAAATTAGCTCAAAATAAGGTAATTCTTTCTGAAGGCTGCTGAATGCCTGAAGTGCAATGTTCTAGGTCAGAGGAGATTTCAACCTAATTTTCGTTCTAGAAACTGCAACTTGTGATGATCCTATTATCCCAGCTAACTTTAGTCAAAAACTGGTTTCATTTTGTGAGAAAAAGCAAATACACTGTAGGTGTCAGGTCCTCAGTTTAGAGTCTATGTGGTCTTACCTAAATGGCAGGACCACTTCTCAGCAATACTAGCCATCTACCTCATTAAGAACCTGTTGACAATATGATTAGTTATATAATGATTAAAACATTCAAAAGGGACAATTAAATTCCAACTATGATGCAGAGGTAGAGCACTGGGCAAGCATTAGTGTTTGTTATCTTGAGTTCAAACTTCCTCATCTAAGAACTCCCACTACATTAAACCTCCAACTGTGGATCCTTCCCAGAAACGTGGAAACGAAGTACCTCAACTTCATTCCTAATAGATGAGCTGCTGGGAGGAGGATGACATCAGTTAACTATACTACTTGAAAAGTATCCTCAGATTAGAGCTTATTTTTAAATTATAAAATTTTTAAATTGCAACAGTAAAAATATGGACCAAAGAAGACCAAGTTCAGATCAGAGCAGTGATTCAGAAATTATGTAATTAGAAACCAAAAAACAAACCTTACCTGCCCACCACTTCCAGGAAGTAGGCAGGTATCAGGAGGTAAGCCCCAGAAAGGGGAAAAGAAAAACAGACAAAAAACATAAAACACAGGAGTTGAACTGTATGGCAACAGTGATAAGAAATGGCACTGTGCCCTAACAGTTCTACTCCTTAGTAGCACTAAGAGTGCCAGAGAGATAGAAAGGAAATAGATTAGCAGCTCAGTGGCATTTGCCCGTTTGTTTTTTTTTTCAATTTGAGAGGAATAACTGCAGAATTCAATTCTACAGTAGACCCCTAGACCCTGAATATTTGTACAATTTAAAAAAAGTAAAAAAAAAAAAAAAGTAACGCCCTAAGAAAAAATCATTTTGAAATTAAGAACACATGTAAGCTAAGCAGCAACTAAAAGAGAGATTTATTTTTGTGGTAAGTAAGGATATATCGAGCTCTTCAGTTATTTGAGCATTTAAGAGAGTAAATGAGGGCTTCCCTGGCGGTGCAGTGGTTGGGAGTCTGCCTGCTAATGCAGGGGACACGGGTTTGAGCCCTGGTCTGAGAGGATCCCACATGCCGCGGAGCGACTGAGCCACAACTACTGAGCCTGCGCGTCTGGAGCCTGTGCTCCACAACAAGCGAGGCCGTGACAGTGAGGGGCCCGCGCACCGCGATGAAGACTGGCCCCCATTTGCCACAATTAGAGAAAGCCCTTGCACAGAAACGAAGGCCCAACACAGCAAAAAAAAAAAAAAATTAAAAAAAAAGAGTAAATGACGTGCTCTGCAACTGAGAAGACAGACACTTCGGGGGCAATGCCAGACTCACCTCTTGAACTTAGATCATGTTCACAATTTTCCATTTTTAATTCTAAAGCATTAACATGCAGAAAAATTCTTAACACTGTTAGTTGGAAAGAAAGTCAAAATACCATGGCTAACCAGATTCATTATTAAAAATCAACAAGTGTTAGGTCTAGGATTTTGGATTGATTGATTATACCATATTCCCAACACCAAATGTTTATTTTGGAAAGGGTTAATGAATGAGTAAAAAAGATGCAGTTGTTAAAAATGACCCAAAATCCCAAGAGAAATGATAATAATATACACACATATATGTATATAAAAATACATATACATATATATGAATAAGGACATTTGGGTTTAAAGTTAGTAGTCAAATTTTCCAAGGACGTCTTTTTTTTAAAACAAAGAGCCAGATTTTTATGTATTTTAAAACCACCTCCTCGATCTAACACTGTTAGAAATGGATGAATTACCCAATTTTGTGTTCAATTTTTTTCCCCTGTAACGTCACTTGGTTCTTGGCTACTAACCTTTCATGTTACTCTTGGTTTTGTCAGTTTGCTTGCCTGTGGGGGTTTGGGCCTGCTGACCCTGCCCACTTGAAGAGGCTGCCTGCTGTGCTGCTTTCTGTTTTAACATTGTCCAATCAAATGTGTAGTCATATTGGTGATTCAGGGTCCTGGAAAATATAAAATTATATGTTAACCCATTATTAATAGGGTCCAATTAAATACTCCACAGAACTTTCAAGACAGTGAGAGCATTTTTTAAGGAAATGAATATCTTCTCTTAAGTGTGGTAGCTTCTACAAGATTTCTTTCCCTATAGATGACTTACTGTTCAGTTAATTCCACTTTTTACATGTCTCAACTGGGGGGAAATGATGTCACCGCTTTGGTCTGCTGTATTCAAGAATAAATCCTCTCCCTTTTCAAAAAGAAGCTGCCTTTAAACTTTCTTGAAATGAGCAAGTGAGTGGGAATGAAAGGCAGCCATGAGGGAATTCTCTGGCAGTCCAGTGGTTAGGACTCTGTGCTTTCACAGCCGAGGGCGTGGGTTCAACCCCTGGTCGGGGAACTAAGATCCCACAAGCGGCACTGTGCAGCCAACAAAAAGGCAGCATGAACAACAAAAACACTGAGTCAAGCTGTCAGTTATGGGGGAATATTCTTAACAGAAGGTATCCCCTAAAGACACATCAGAGTAGACGTGAGACTGTAACTTTGAGAGGGCGACGTATATGCTGGTGACTTGGGAAGACTTCTCTAGGATTAGAGCATTATCCCTAATTCTTCTCTTCCAACTAAGATTTTGAGCCACATGTACTTTATTTTTTCAAGACCAATTTTGGGTTGTATACCTAGGGATCCTAGAATTTGGGCCTACTTCCACAATATCATAAACTCCAATTATTGCCTGATATTTTAATTGCTATTCATTTTGGTATTGAGCAGGGTTGTCTACCAAGTTGGAGAGTCCCAACTGCCACCAACAGTCACTTGTATCTAATGTGAATTGTGTAACTATTGTGGAAAACTTATATTCTACTTTGAGTTTGATTTAACAGTTTCTCCATCCCAAACGAAAATATTTCAAGGACATTTGGAAATGGAAAAATGTCAAACTCACAGTTTCTTAACATTTCATTCCATCACACTGGTTAGACCCACTTTTACTTGCTACTTGTCAGAGTAGATATGTTGGGCAGACTGAACTAATTTCCCTCACTGGAGTTTATAGTCTTAAAAACTGACCTGAAAAGAATGCGGAATAGCTGCCTCAGGTACATGTAATCCGGGGCTTCCTCAAAGCGCAGCCCACGGCAATAGTTTAAGTACATGGCAAATTCTGCAGGAAATCCCTATGAGTTCAAGAGTTAAAACACAAAATTAAGACAACAACAACAAAAAACTTATTTAAGACAGAAAAATCAATGTATTTAAAAACAAGCAAGAAATGTATTTAAGGATATTTTACTACTTTGCTAGAAGATCTGAGAACCTAAATAACAACAATATGACTTGGTATCCTCATAAATTTGACAAAATTTCTTCGTCCCAACCACCTTATTACGTACTATATCTTTTAATATTGGTAGAGGAAATATATATCTTTTCCTTGCAGTAACAGGTTCTTAAATAATTTAGATATCCCACTTGTTAACCTATTATTTTATCAATGTACAATAACTGCATGGCAATAAAGAATAAACAACAAAAATGAGGCCAGTAATGTTCTTTGCCAGAACAGGACAGTGAATGGGTATTCTCTCTCCATTCTGAAATTACTTTCTTTTTAAACAGCAGTACAGACCTATATAAAGAGAAGTAAAATCAAGAGTGCAATTATACAAAGCAACCATTGTTATGATATAGATCAATCCAATACCACACCCTATGAATATATTGGGTTTGTCTTTTCTTTTTTCCATAATCCAATGCTTCCTCCTATGAATAGATTGGGTTTGTCTTTTTTTAACATAACTGTTATCATACTGCATACATCATATATTCCCTTTTCCATTAAAAGATTGCAAGCATCCTTCTATGTCATTTCTAACCTCCGCATCAACTTTTTAGAAGTTCATGGCCAGATATTGTTTGACCTAATGAATACATCATAATTAACATGTTCCCTATAACTGGACATTTAGAGGATTCCATTTTTCTCTATTATAGACAATACTAATAAGTACATCTGTGGTGTAAACTGCTTCCACGTTTGGTTTCTTGGCAAAGATTCTCAAAGATGTATACAGGTGTTTTTTAAGGCTGTTGATATTAGTCACCAAAAGGATTTTGCCATTAGGAACCTAGAAATGCAAAGTATTTAAACAAAAAAAATCCCCACATCTCCTCCCTTTGAGTAAATGTGAACGTGAAGGAAGATGAGTTAAAAGAGGCAGTCTCTTCCCAAAATCTTATGATTTTGAGAAATTTCTCACATCCACAGGTAGGATAGAATGTATACATCCACAACATTTATTTTTTATTGATTACAGTGATGGAAACCAATTTAATTTTTACAAAGTACTTTCTTAAAAATTTATTTTATCTATTTTATTTTTAGCTGCATTGGGCCTTTGTTGCTGTGTGCAGGCTTTTCTCTGGTTCCGGTGAGTGGGGGCTACTCTTTGTTGTGATGCGCGGGCTTCTCATTGCAGTGGCTTCTCGTTGAACAGCACGGGCTCTAGGCGCGTGGGCTTCAGTAGTTGTGGCACGGGGGCTCAGTAGTTGTGGCTTGCGGGCTCTAGAGCGCAGGCTCAGTAGCTCGGTAGTTGTGGCGCACGGGCTTAGTTACTCCACGGCATGTTGGACCTTCCCGGACCAGGGCTCAAACCCGTGTCCCCTGCATCAGCAGGCGGACTCTCAACCACTGCGCCACCAGGGAAGTCCTCAACTTTTAATATACATTCACAGTCTGTATTAATAGTATTCTGCATTTATCAAATGAACTTCCTTCTACAAAAGAAAACTGCCAACATGATAAGTATTTCATATGTAAAGTATGAACTGTCGCTAGACCATGCCGCTGGACCATAAGACTGAAAACAATCTCACTACTTTATAGTAATACCTAATACTTCGGTGTTCACTGCACCCTGAATCAATTATATGTGTCTAATCCAGAAAGACAAATGTAGTTCACAATTTCCAGATCAAAATTAAGATGTTGCACACAAGCAGAGAATGTACTAAATCCTCCCGTTCTCTTCCTGAATATTTTATTCATTAACCTAAAATGTATTTCATAATTTAAAACAAATCCCCAAAGAGTCTCAGAAAAGATCATAAATTTCTCAACCCATCCCCTCTGTTTCTGTAGATATGCAGAAAAAGAGAAAGCAAATTTGTGGATGGGGAGACTCATAAAGACATCACCATTTACTCCCTTCCAGAGTACTATTTCAACTCATGCTGATTTCTCCCTTCTACCACCCAAATATGTAATTATATATTGTTTTCTAATTATTTCAGGTATGCAATTGTCACAAAGATGACCACGTGGTCTTCTTTCTACGGAAGAGACATCATGACAAAAGTATCTTTCCACTCTCAACTCACGTGCCTCTCTTCAAAGTTTGAGATTTCAGAGAAATGAGCCAGATTCAAACTGCCATCTATACTGTTGGACACTTTCTATTTCTGGATTGTTCTATTCTGCTTGCTTTTGTTTCCCTAATTCCTTGATATGCCAATTGTGGATATCCTTTCTTCTCTGGCACCAGTTTAAGAATAAGGGGAATATTTCTTAACTTAATTTTCTCATAAATTGGTTTTGAGGTTTGGAATTGAGGTTCTATTAGAAAAGTTTACCTCCTTCTTATTTTTCCTCCAATTTAAAACAGATCATAGGGCCTAAACCAGAAACATAAAACAATTATTTTAAAATGACTCATATATTCAGGTCATTCCTTTTTAAATTTTTTTGGCTGTGCTGGGTCTTCGTTGCTGCGTGCCGGCTTTTCTCTCGTTGTGGTGAGCGGGGGCCACTCTTCCTTATGGTGCGTGGGATTCTCGAGGTGGCTTCTCTTGTTGGGGTGCACGGGCTTCAGTAGTTGCAGCGTGTGGGCTCAGTACTTGTGGCACGTGGACTTCAGTAGTTGCGGCACGCAGGCCCTAGAGCATATGGGCTTCAGCAGTTGCGGTGTGTGGGCTCAGTAGTTGTGGCGTGCAGGCTTAGTTGCTCCGCAGCATGTGGGATCTTCCCAGACAAGGGATCGAACCTGTGTCCCCTGCACTGGCAGGCGGATTCTTAACCACTGTGCCACCAGGAAGTCCTCAAGTCATTCATAAAGATACCAAGAATCAACCAAAGTAAATTTAAAACAGTAAACAGCTACTCAATAGGATGCTTAAGTTCTAAGGCTGTAAAATAAAATGTTCCTTTTTGTTCCTGGATCATTTATATTAAAAAAAAAAATCATCATGTACACTTACCTTACATAGAACTTCAACAGGTGTGGACATCTTCTTTTCGCTAATTTTTTCATACTTTTGCTTCTTTGTTGCAGCCTGTGGAGAATAAGAAACCACACAGATATACTCAGTATTATGAGAAGAATTTTACTAGTTTAACATACTACACATAAAAGGAAACTTGAGATTCAAGAGAAATAACCTAGAATAAAAAAGAAATCAAAGTATAATACATGTAATCTCCTTTTCCTAAACTGGTAACTTTTCACATGACTTTCTGCTTCAAGAACGTTTTTAGCTGTTAGCAAAGGGTGAGTTTAACAGGAATATGATTTAAGTAAAAATGGGTGGAGTCAAATTTGAAATGAGATTTCTTAACCCATATTCAACAAGGGCAAAATAAGCAGATCAATACCAAACACATGTGCCTGCCCATCATTTAGTGACATTAATAACTGGTGTTATTTTTCCAGTGTAAAAATATTCACACTGGATAAAGCTACCCACACTGAGCAATTTGTCAAGCTCATAGATGCTCAATAAATATAGGGACCATTTACCTTTAAAGGACCAATAAAGCAACTAAACAGCCATTAAATTCTTGGACACAGTAATTTATCATTACCATACAAATACTCACAAAAGTAATGGTAAAACTCCTAATTAATGGAAACAAATAAAATGTTAGGACAATTAAATAATATAGCTAGTATTACTGGATAAACTAGTTCTACTGTACATAAAAGTACACATTTTCAACATAATGGCAACACATCAAAATGAGAAAGTCTCCACCTTTCTTAGCCCATGTCAAGTTCCTTCCAGGTAAAGCTACTGGTTACCAATGGGTACCTGCTAATTGTCCCAAAGGAAACTGTTCCTCAAGTGTGACTGTGAGAGTCTACTAACCTAATTATTACTGAAACGATCAGATTTTATTTTACCAATAAAGGTAAAAACAAAGTCATTCACTCTCAGAAAACCTCATACTTGAAAGGGACCTTAAAGGCCATCTCCAATGTGTATTTGTATTCTTAAAACAAAAAGCTGGTGATGTGAGTCTGGTTTACCTTTAGTCCTTGCCATGGCAGGCTGGTTCTATTAAAATACATCAAAACATATCCTAATGATTCCATGTCATCTCGGCGACTAGAAAAGAAAATGTAAATTTAAAGGCTGGAATTATTGTGAAGAACATGTGAAAGAAAGCCAGGTACACAAGAAAAAATGTTTCCAAGCAAGGAGAGAAAGTAATTTGGTATCTTGTGCAAGGAGTTACTCAGTTAAGGTAATTTTAAAAAAAAGTTCCTAATGGGTTACTTCTAAACAAAATTTCCTCACAGAATCCAAAATTATAAAATCCAACACGATCCTGCAACTTAACTTTTAAAGAGCAAAAAGAATTTAGCTAAATAACTTTATAAATGAGGTTAATAAAGATGGAAGAACCATCTAGCAGGACATAAGTTTTACAGAAGCTCACAAAGATTATTTAGGGATAACTCTGAAAAAATTAACAACTTTAAGCTAATTAAACATCTATATGAATATATACACAAACACATACACACTTACACACATATTCAGACAGATACATGTACTTAAGGACTGGTAATGGCCTACAGAAGATGTGAAACTATAGTTTAACCAAGGGTACTCAGATATTCATGGCTATTCCCTAAGCTTAAAAGCTCATTCTCATGAAGTTCCATAACCTGGAAGCATATCATTTCTACGCTTATTTATTTATATATTTTTTGTGGTACGCGGGCCTCTCACTCTTGTGGCCTCTCCCGTTGCGGAGCACAGGCTCCGGACGCGCAGGCTCAGCGGCCATGACTCACAGGCCCAGCCGCTCCGCGGCATGTGGGATCTTCCCGGACTGGGGCACGAACCCGTGTCCCCTGCATCAGCAGGCGGATTCTCAACCACTGCGCCACCAGGGAAGCCCTCTACGCTTATTTTAAGGAGCAAAAAGAAAAATGATTGACAAAAGATGAAAAACTAGAATTCAAGTCAGAAAATAGAAAGACCACAGAAATTATGACAATGTTTAAACTAAATCCTATTCATTTATGTAGGGGTGGAAGAGTAGAACGGGGATGGTCCACCAACCACATTTTGGTTTATTAGAAATCAGATAACATTTTCCTTGTAGAAATAACCAATACATTCTTCCCCTAAACTCAACTTGCTTCACTAACATATAAAAAGCCCAAGATCAGTATTAAGAAAAAAAGTATTGTCTTTAGCTGCAAAAAGAAACATAAAGTTGCATTTATGCTTCTAATTTCCATCATGCAATATTTTCTCCTCAAAAGACAAGCTTCAACAAAGAAAACAAAAAGGCCTCATTTAATCGGCTTCTTTGCACTGTCCAAAGCAGCAGATAAAAGGATTAATAAGTGTCTTTCAAATCTTCAGCCAAGAAACATCTTTAGATATTGTAAGAAACTAATTAAAATATTTTAAAAACCCATCAATGGCTTTTGCTATGGATTTGATAAACACATTCAATTTTCAAACTCACCTCTGTTCAATACCAAGATGTGCATTGATGCTAGCATATCGAGCAGTGCCAGTGAGATTTTTATCTTCTCTGTATGGTATGTGTTGCCTTGTCCTGTTGTCTCTGTACTTTTTGGCCAAACCAAAATCAATAAGGAATAACTTTAAAAGAAAATAAAGAGACATTAGGTTTCCAATCTTGTTCAGTTAAACTGCTTCTTACTCATTAAATGGCATCTATTCTATTTTGTTCAATTATATCAAAATAAAGCATCATAAACAGAACAGATAATGAACAAACTTAACACTCCAATAAGCTTTTATTAGTCCTCATCAATAAATCAAGTTAAAAAAACACAGTTAAGTCAAGTGGTTGATCCCTGTCAGCTGAACAATTTCATAGGCCAGTTCATTACACATTCAGGAGCCTGTCTTTGGAACCTCTAACATAGTGGAGAAATGTATACATGCTCAATATCAGAGTTGCTGACAAGTGTGCTGCATGCCATAATGAAGCCTGACATCCTGTTACACTGGTAAACAAGCATGGGGTTTTAAAAAACTAGACATAAGCTATCTGGAACTCTTCCATTCTACAAAGGCCACTCTTTAGTATGCCAACAGAATGCTCATTATCTAAAATAAGACAACTCTGAAAGTTGTATATTGACAACAAAACCAAGATTTTTATTTATAATAAATAAGCATTTTAAAACAAGCATGCATTTCATTTTATTTCCAACTGACATTTACGCATGTGAGCAGCTTAAGCTTCTGGAAAATATAACAAGTTGATCTAAAGTCTTAAAAAGCACTTAAGTATTTATTTATTTAAATAAAGGTGGCTTACAATCAGCAGTTTAAATGAGCTAACCAGAAACCAAGTAGTATTTTAGAACAAAATAATGTTTAGTGCTGTTTCATTTAAATGGTACACAGGGCGTAAGATACTCATTTATAATGTAGCTAATTTTAAAAATTAATTCAGGTTTACTCTCCATGATTAAAACTTTTATACAAAGAAGAAAAAAAGCAAAAGTATTTTGGGGGGAAAAACCCAAAATATGTTCATATTTACCTACCTTCTAAATCAAAATAATCTTAACTTAAAATTTTATTTAGTCTTTATCATAAAATCACTTATCAAAAGTTATGTCTACAAAGTTTATCAAGCAAAGCAGGTCTATGTGCTCTTATACTACGTAGCCCTACACTATTCTTTTCTAGTTTACACCTAAATTTTGCAGTTTTTCTTCCCATTAGGCTGACATTAGGTTCCTTCTGCTGCAGTTTACAGTCTGTGATATACTGGGAAACATGACCACCTAGACTGTTAGGGTTTGCGTCAAAAAATAACTAAAGCGGGCTTCCCTGGTGGTGCAGTGGTTGAGAGTCCGCCTGCCAATGCAGGGGACACGGGTTTGTGCCCCGGTCCGGGAAGATCCCACATGCCGCGGAGCGGCTAGGCCCGTGAGCCATGGCCGCTGGTCCTGCGCGTCCGGAGCCTGTTGCTCCGCAACGGGAAAGGCCACAACAGTGAGAGGCCCGCGTACCGCAAAAAAAAAAACAAAACAAAAAACTAAAGCAAGTTACTGATTTAAGTGAAAAAGATATGACCAAGTGCTTCTTTTAGGAGGATGAAAAATGCCTATTTCAGGCAGGCACTACAACCTAGCCTTAGTTATACACTGGATGGGAAAGGCTGAGGTTTGAGCTTCTGTAACCATATTGACAATGAAACACTTATTTTCACCTGGTCTACTACAAAGAATGAAGATTAAATTTTCAGTAAAATGTAACTGGATAATGAAAGCTCTTTGTATGATTAAACTCACTTCTTGAACAACTGAATTATTATAAAATAGGGACAGGAAAGTTAATGTTATAAACCACTAAGAGAAATAAAGCTCATACTCTTTTAAGTTTCTTTCGATATGAAAATTGGCTCAGTACTCAAATATTAAAATGAGCAAAATATACTTATGTTAAGCAAAACAAAAATTATGACTTAAGTTCTACAGATTCACACTGAAAAGAAAACAAGGGAAAAACAAACCCAAAAGGACATCCAACTTCACGGCATTTAAAAACTCTCCCAAAGAATTATGTGGGGGCGTCCCTGGTGGCGCAGTGGTTGAGAGTCCGCCTGCCGATGCAGGGGACACGGGTTCGTGCCCCGGTCCGGGAAGATCCCACATGCCGCGGAGCGGCTGGGCCTGTGAGCCATGGCCGCTGAGCCTGCGCGTCCGGAGCCTGTGCTCCGCAACGGAGGAGACCACAAGAGTGCGAGGCCCACGTACCGCAAAAAAAAAAAAAAAAAAAATTATGTGGGTTATGAATAAAAAGTGATTAGGCCATGAACTTTCTTCTAAGGATTATTTTCTAAGATTGCTTCCTTTAGTACTCCAAATGGAGGAGAAAACAGGAACAACTCTGACATGGTTATGTCTGATAGTTACATTCATGTCTAGATTCAACAGCTGCATTTGCAACTCAATAACCACTTTCTCACAACTAAAAGACTGCTTTATAAAAACTCAGTGTTCACTAGAGTTCTTTCCTTCTACAATTCTAAAGGACAAAAACCTAACTTATTAAGAACAAAAATGGACAAACACTACCTTCTTAAGTATCTCAATCTTTAATATTAAAGCAAAAAATTTTTAAATTTTCTCCTCCTATAAAAACTGAAAATGAGTCAGGAAAAGTAACGTCACTGATAAATAAAGGTATCCCATTTTAAGAGCAAACAACTGAAAACTACTTAAAATTTAAAAATTTTAAATCTCTTGATAGTTCATTACCTTCTGGTACCTATCATGCTTCTTTAGTCGCTCTCTATGCACTGAATTTAAAACGAGTAAAAACATATATAATGGGAAATATTTACATGAAACCATGTGATACCAAGGATACAACCCAACAGGCGCAGATATATAAAGGTAAAACCAAAAAAGGAAAAGTAAGTATTCAACGTCATAAAATAATGTGTTTTTATAGGTCTGCATATGCAAAGAGACGTTTAAACTCTTCGGTTGTCAAGCTGCTTTTCTGTGGATTTTAACTACATGTTCTAAGTAAAATTTGTGGCTGTTTTAAAGAATGCAGCATATTTTTCAAAGGAATGTGGAAATGAGTTAATGTTGGGTACGCTGGGATAACTCCATTCAGCAGACGTGCCATTTTCTTCAGAAACGCTACTGCCAATTTTAGTTTTTGGTATTTACAACAGTTTTTCTCCTAACCAGCAGTCACATTTTCCTGCCCTTCAGGAAATTCACAAGATTACTTTTCCTTATAACCCAGAAAACCTATTATTAAATAATTATGTTATAAAATATAAGTAAAATGTGTGAATGTATATGGATAAGTAAAAATAGGGCAGTAAAGTTGCCTTACAATGTACCTAATTACCCACCATCCTCCCTCTCTGCCCAACCAAGACCTAGTTACCACAGTTGGTATTTCTTTGTGAATAAAAGTAAAATTGAATTCCTGAAACCGTTTTAACAGTGGGAGAACGTAGTTCCTGAAATAATGCTGGGCAGTATGGAAAAGGATTAAATGATTACCCAGGTGATACTTGTGGTTTAATAACGGAACTACAAAGTATGCTCACATATCAAATGCAACTTTTTTCCTTTTCTGATTACTTATGTCAATACTTACTTCTCAGGGTATACTAAATTGATAAAGATTCGTTCATTCAGGAGCTTCAAAGATTAAGTACCTAAATGGTGTGATTTTTAAAAATTATTTTCCCTTGTTTATCTGAAAATTCATACAGTAATAAAGCTATCTAACTTCTACAAAAGTAAATATGAAGAGTTCTGCTTACAGTTAAAAAATATTTGGAAAGTTACTGGAGTGTTTAGCCTGCTAAACACTAAATCATCAGGTTATGCATGTGTTTATCTTACATATGTTACTGATGGTAATTGATAAGTGCTTCAGTTATCGTTATGTTGTTAGAATACAGTATATTCTAGTTCCAGAGCATATAATGCTCTTTAAGCATTTTATGCCACTTGTTTGAAGCTGAGAGAATTCTTATATTGGGGTAATCAATTCTAGAAAAACTAGATCTGAGATCTGATCTACACTTACCTAAAGTACGCTAGGGGAAGGGGAAGAGTTGACGCAGAATATCATTCAGCAATAATGCAACTCCAAATTATTTTTAAAAATTGAACAGTCTATCTCAAGTTTACCATTAGGTAAAGAATTTCAATGGTAGATCAACATATTTCCTCATGTGGATGTTACAGATCTAAACATAATCCTGTTTTCATTTAGGTTTTCTCTAAATTTTACAAACTTTAAGCAAAAGCCACAAAGAAACATCTTAGTAATGTTATGTTTGCCAAGTATGTCTGAATAATGCCAACGTAAGAGGTGCTTGAGCAAGATCTACATTCTCGAGAATTAAAACAAAACAAAAATAATCAAAATAAAACAGTAAGAAAGAAAAGCACATGAATTTGGGATTGAGGTTGGAATAGGAGACAGTTTCAGACCTGGTTTAATCCTGAGAAAGATGGGTCCTGAGAAGAACTAACAGTCATGCTTCTTTTCCTCTTCCCCACTGGAGATTCTAAACACTAAACAGACAATAGAGGGTGGCAGTGCATCAAACAGTATTGCTTACATTGCAACAATGGCCGGCGCAGACAGGCAACACCGAGGCATTAGAGAAAGAACAGGGTAGCCAAATGCCATCCTTCTTCCACCAAGCACTGTAGCTTCTCAGTTTTCCAAATAAGAATCACATGCTTAAGAACATTTGAATTCTGGAAAATACTCAGGTTTTTAATGCCACTATATTGTGTCACTGCCTGAAACAGGGATAGCAATGGTGACATTTGGCTCTTTAATTTATTAATAAAAAAGGGGGGAATTTGGATCTGCAATCTTTGGTACCACAATCTGCCCTTCCCCTAAAAAAGATTGTACAGGGGAAAAAAATCTTCAGTAAGGAAGAGGTAGAAGGCATTTAGTCACCTTAAAATTTATTTTCATAAGCATGCAGGGCTGATTACTGGAAGAGATGAGCAAATTCACTATGATTGGAGTGACTACTCCTAAATATCAAATTCAGAACAATTTTCCAAATAAGAAATTTGACTTTAAAAATCAACCTCAAAAGCGCCCCCCACCCAACTCTTTACCCACAAATAGAAAACTACTGGAACAAGCTGACCGAAGAATCCAGTCTCATACAACTGGCATATTTCAAACTACAATACAGAAAACACTAAAAACCAACTACATAAACAAAACACTAATCTAAAATGTTCAAGAACAACATTTAGAATTTGAATCTTAGGTAGAACACTGCACTTCTAACCCTAGGGTCTCTCTGAATCTGTTTAACAGCAAAGCAGCTTCACAATATTCTTTTTAATATCTCTAAAAGAGGATACAAGATTCTAAAAAGGTTTACGTATCACTGGTCAATTTGGATTTCCTAACACAACTATGTGATTAATAAGCTATTTTAAAGGGGGGAAAAAAGCAAAGAGGTATTATCTAGGCCATCATTAAATTTAAGACAAAAACCATGTACTGCAATGTCAACATGCAGAACATGGATCACATGAGGATAATGGGTCTTTAGCAGGAAGAAAATGGGAAGACAAGGGCTGGGAAATGGTCAAAAGATTAGGGTCATACTGACAAAATTGCCCCCCAAAATTAAGACTAGTAATTTTTCAATTAAATTACCAGGTTTTATAGTAACAATTAAGAACCTGGATGCTTCAAAGAGAGAAGCCACATAACATTAAAAAAAAAAAAAGATGCAATTGGGAATGGCAAGAAAGGTTGTATGTAGATTTAAACACCTTCTATTATTTAAAGCTCAGCTTTCAACAAAAAAATTTAAATTCCTAAAACTTGGTCAGACCAACATTAATGTCTCACGCATTAACAAATAACACCAGTTCTAATGGTAATGGCTCCAAGTTGGCATTCATACAGGCAAACAAAGGTAAACATTTATAGCTAGACCTAAAAACACCAAACATTCCCTAATGGTTTAATAAAACAAATGGGAATGTTCCTTCCAAAAACAAAACAAAACAAAAAACACAAAAAACAAAAACCCCCCAAGTTGTCCTGAAGTTGAGAATTTCTATCAGATCATCAGATCATAACATGCTTAGTGCATTGCCAATGCTGCCTGTCTGCCCGAGCTCAACATTGAATTAATAAAAAAAAGCAATTCACTCAGTAAAACTAATCATTGCAGAAAAAATTCAACACAATTAGTTTTTAACTGCAATCATGCGTCACTAGCTAAAACCCAATCACCCCATAAATTCAATCATTCTGCAGCCCCCAATGAACACTAATTTCATTATATGTATGTTCATTTCACTTGTCTACACTTCCCTTTGAAAAGGAGAGGGGAAGAGGGGTGGAGACCCCACCCAACTTGGCACCCAAATAAGAAACTGTCAACTACTTTTGAAGCAGGCCCAAAAGTTATCCTTTTGAATACACAAATCCAAGGACTGAAGAATTCTCATTATCAACCATGCTTAGTCAGCAAATGTTAACGCCATGGTGACAGATGGGTCAATGGTTCCCACGCTGGCACAAGCACATATATTAAAAAAACCCACACTTCAGAGACAAAGGTTAAAATCTGATTTTTAGCATTCAGGAAGAAAAGTACATGGGGTTTTTTGTTTGCTTTTTGTTTGCTAGATATTCGAATGAATGAAAAATAGATACAACTGTTCAATAGTTAAATAATATAGATGATTACATTTCACTATAAGCCCTTGGAATTTTATATTTCTATATAAATAACTAACCTTGGTTGGGTAAGTTGGAGAGAATTTATTTCAAGTTATTAAGTTAATAGATTATCCTTCTAGTACAATCTTTTAAAGCAATTATCAATAGCAAATTCAACTTACTATGACTCTTAATTTAAAGACCGAAAGTTCACCAAAGCAATTCTTGAAGTTTTTTACTCTTTGTTCCTTCATGCAAAGAACATGTGACTAACCTTATTACAGTGACGCCCAATACCCATTAAGAAGTTATCTGGTTTAATGTCTCTGTGTATAAAATTCTTTGTATGCACATATTCAATTCTACTGATCATCTGGAAAAAAGGGGAGGAGGGGAGAAAATTAAGTGATTTGTATTAAGTGACAAAAGAAAACATTATTTCTCAATTACTTCAATATGCCAATTATTTTTCAAGATCACAGGTATACTTTATTAACTTTATTTAGAGTTCACAAAGACAGTGCTAGTCAAAATTAAAAAGAAAGGGCAACCAGGCACTGCATTTACCTCTAGACTGATGGATATATAAGCATAAACCAGAAGTGTTCTTTAGGCTTATTCTTTCACTATTAACGATTATAAACATGATAGTAGCAAAACATGACCTGATAGCAAAAAATGGTTTTATTTTTAAATTACAAAAGTTAATACATTTAGAATTGTTTCAGTTGTTGTAATAAATTATATAAAGTAAAAGCCAATCCTATGCCTCCTGACGTACCTATATAAATATAAAAACAGCCTGCTATTGCCCAGATCCATTTCCATGCTCTTATATACATACACACATAAACTCACTTGTGCTTGGGAGTAAGGGGTGTTGACCAATTGATATAGTAGCTATAAGTTGTTGTTATTGCTTTAAATTGAAATAGAAACGGTCCACTCACTTTATTCTTGTTCACTTGTTTTTAACTAATTATAACCCAAACATTCCTGCAAGTTGGTACCATACAATGTAAGCATGTAACTTTTTATACAAATGGGGACATACACACGCTGGGTTTCCTTTCTTGCATGCTTTTTGGACTCTCCCATGATTTTTCTCCATACTTGTATGATCATAGTCCAAAACTGAATAATAAACATGCCATTCTAACAAGCTTTTCTTAATTTCTTGGAAATTCTGCCTCGTCAATTGGTATGGTCTTAGCATTCTTTTTAATGGCTATAAATATTCTATGGCACAGATGGAAGTACTCCCCAATTATCCCCTAACTCACAGTATTCCCATTATTTCCAATATTCTCCCACCATAAACAATAATGCTATTAATAATACTTAAATATATCCTTACCTACTAGTGCTTTTATTTCTATGGGTTATAAGTCCCATACTACTACAGCAGAGTTGCTGGGCTGAAAGGTATGTATTTTTTTCATTTTGATAGGTGCCATCAGACTGCCCTTCAAAATAGCTTATAACAACTCATTTTTTTCAGCAGTAGTGTTCTTTCTCCCACTAGCAAAGTTATTTCAGTTCTTTCTAAATTTTGCCAATTTGACAGGTACTGACCTCGCTTATTTCCCTAACAGTTTGGAAACCTGCTTGTTTTTACTGACCTTTTGGATTTAGTACTATTCTATGAACTGTCAATCTATACTCATCCAGTATTCTTTTGGCTTGTCCTTTTCTTGCTAATTTTTAAGAATTCTTTGCATACAACAATCTTTTATCAGTCATTTGTTATGTAAATAGATTTAAATTTTGAAAAATTTGTCTTAACTCTGGCATCTCTTTTGTAATAGTTTTAATTTCCAAATTATCAACTATGTCTACCTTTTCTGTAAAATACTTACAAGTTGTATTTGAAAGTGTTTTCCATGTGCAAAGGCTGCCAACATTATCTTTCTACCCATATGTTCTTGCTCTTCTAGTAGTATATGTCAGGATTCTATTTTTTACTTGGCCTCATTTTCTCTAGAGCTTTTATCACCATGGATATACAGATTCTAAATCTTACTCCTCTACCTTGGCAAATGTCTTTTGAAGCCAAATTGTAATCTCTGGCTTAAACTATTCATACTCTCAAGGAAGTAGATGTATACAATGTTCAAATAGCATCTTTAGGTACAGCAGCAACTCATGTATTAAAGAAGTAAAACAAAACCGCTGGCTCACTTATGTACATATTTGTCCTAGCTAAGAAATACCCATAACTAAACTATGAGTATTAACTCACAGGGGAAATGTGGGGCAAAATACAAATTAATAGCACAAACTACAGACTACTTCAAGTGTTGCCTGTCATCTACGGGGCAAGACTCAGCTGTTTCCTTCTTAAACAAATGCTTTCCTGCAACCCCCTTTCCTAAATTACATTCTTTCTCTGATGTTACTAGTGTATCCAATATATAGACTTCTATGACAGAACCCTTCCATTTTTCTCCACTAAACTCTACACTCCTAGAGGGAAGAGACTAGTTCTTATTCTTCTTTGTACATCCCAGTGTTAAGTACAATGGCAGTCCCCGAATAAATGTTCACTGTATGAATGCCTATGTGTTACTGAGCCTACAGAATACAAACTCTTTTATTAAGATTCATTCACATGTCATATTAAGAGGTTTTAATCATAAATTCCTTGACATTTACCTATTATCTCTGACCATATTATCTGTTTCCTCAAGGCTTGTTCCTGACCCTATTATTCCCCATCTTAAAATTCTTTAAAACTAATTTTCTTTTTTATTTCCTTTAGTTCAAAAAAATCTAATCTTTGGCTTTAAAACAATTTCATCTAATCTCCAGCCAATGAATAAATCTAATTCATGACATAAAAATTTCCCTGGTTTTGCTTAACTATTACCAATGGCCGAGAATCCTTTACTTCAAGAGCATCTACCTGGTCAAAAATTATTCCTTAAATTACTTCAGTACCTTATTTTCCTCAAAAATACACCTTTCATAAGGATTCAACACATAATACATAGCATTCAATTTGCTTAAACAAAATTTCAATATATACATATTTATCTATATTTATATACAAACAAACACTCCAAATCCTTTCTTCAAACAAAATCTTATAAGGAAACCTGCTACATTCAACACTAAAACAAATACACTCTATCTGATGGGAGCAGCTTGAAAACTCCTAGTCTACAGGTGTAATAAACTAGTATAATCCGTTTTCGTCCTATACCCATGGGAAAACATCTACAAGTCATATTAGAGTAATACACTTGAATGACTATACCTTAATATGGATCTTTTTTTGCTGATCCAAACGTTAAACAGTGACACATGGGACTATAATTCTCTGGTTTACACACATTTAAATTATAGTTAAGTAGTGGTAAACAGTAGTATTTCTTAGTTTTTATTCTCATAAAAGTTTCACATACCTGGTCAGCTAACATAAGTACAGTTTTCATTGTGAACCTTCTTGAACAGAAATTGAAGAGGTCTTCGAGGCTGGGTCCAAGAAGATCCATGACTAGCACATTGTAGTCTTTTTCCTGACCATACCACCTAATAAAATGAAAGGGGGAAAAGGGAGGGCATTATAAAAAGCTGATTATCACTTAACATCACCAAATTTTTAAAAATTTGAATAAGATAGTTTTTCCTCTCTGGTTAGGTTTTATTTAGGGTTAAGTTTTCCACTATTCAGTTGATGAACTCACTGACTGACTACATTGCCCAACACAAGGTAAAGAGATTTCTTCCTGTCAAGCAACCCATTGTCCAATTAAGTCAGTACTTGTGTGGCAGCCTTAACATTCCTCTTAACCAGGGCAGCTGAATTCTATATCCATCCACCACTGATTCCTGAGACGATGGGCAAGTTTCTTAACCTCACCTGGTCTTACTTTTTAACTGAAGAAATGAAGGAGATTCTACTAGTCATTCCAAAACGTTTCAGAAAGCAAAGATCCCTTTTACTATAACTCATGTTCCATTTCCTACCAGGTTGTATTAATAAGGAGTCACATTTTTGCTTAGTTCCCGATCACAGAAAACAACCATATTACCACAAAGATGACATTTGCTTTTTACTGGAAGAATCATGCTTTAATTATCTGTTGCTATATTACTGTGGATATACAATTTGCCCCCAATAACTCTAGGAATATCAACTGCTAATTTCAGAGACTACAAGAACTGGAAATCACTGCAATAAATGATTTCAAGTTTCTATGTGCCTGTAAGTCTGGTAAGGGTAATTTCCTGAAAATAAGCACTACCGTTTTTATTTCAAACTTATCTAGATTATGAATTTTGCTCGAGGGACATCCCTGGCGGTCCAGTGGTTGGTTGGAGCTCCGTGCTTCCACTGCAGGGGGCACGGGTTCGATTGCTGGTCAGGGAACTAAGATCTTTTATGCCATGTGGCACAGCCCAAAAAAAGAAAAAAAAAAGGCATTTTGCCGTTATTTAAAATGTTAAAAAAAAAACAAAACGAGGAAGTTATTTTAAAGCTAGACTGGGGTGATTTCTTTGTTAACTCTAATAAGAAATGATACCTGGATTTACCATTTGAGAAGTTTATGTGCTTTAAAAATATTCAAAACAGGGAAAAAAGGCTTAAAAAAATCTGTGTCAAAGGCATTAATGAGTATCAGTTTAGTGGAAAACTGTTCAGTGTTTTTGGTTTGCTTTATAATTTTATTTATTTATTTTTGGCTGCGTTGGGTCTTCATTGCTGCACGTGGGCTTTCTCTAGTTGCAGCGAGCCGGGGTGGGGGGGCTACACTTCGTTGTGGTGCGCGGGCTTCTCGTGGTGGTTGATCTTGTGGAGCACGGGCTCTAGGCACACGGGCTTCAGTAGTTGAGGCTCGCGGGCTCTAGAGCACAGGCTCAGCAGTTGTGGCACATGGGCTTAGTTGCTCCGCAGCATGTGGCATTTTCCTGGAGCAGGGATCGAACCCATGTCGCCTTCATTGGCAGACGGATTCTTAACCACTGCGCCACCAAGGAAATCCCCTGTTTAGTGTTTTTAGTGTTATTTCTTTTTTAAAATTTTGCTCTAATATGTTATTCTGTTATAAAAGAAAATTAAGACTGAAACTAGAGAATGGGGATTTAGTATCTTAATAACTATATTTTTCTAGAAAATGCAAAACCAGCTACTTAAGCATGGTCTCATATTCAGATCCAATGAATACGCTCCCTAGAATCTTATGTAAAAGATCGTAAGGTGACTAGGCTTAAAAAGCTCACATTCCTTCCTACGCTTTTGCTTCAGCTGTTCCCAAGGACTACTACTTCGCAAACATGATACACGAATAACTACCATCGAACACACAAAGGAATTCATTTTCACATGTCTTTGCAGAAAAAGGTAGCCTGATGGGGAAAGTTTCTGCTTAACCTTACAGAGATTGTGCTCACTAGCCTAAGAAATGCAACAGATGTACCAATCTGCTAATGGCAGAGTTGATCTGCCCTTATTGTACCTAAAACTATGTTCAAAGCTGCTGCAATTATCCCTTTTCAATCCTTTATTTTCCATATAGGAATTCAACACCCTTCACATACATTCCAACATTTACAACACTTTAAAGAAAAGCTCACAGTGGTGGGTTTAAGAATCTGCCTTCCAATGCAGGGGACATGGGTTTGATCCCTGGTTGGAGAACTAAGATCCCACACGCCACGGGGCAACTAAGCCTGCTTGCCACAACTATTGAGCCCGTGTGCCACAACTACAGAGCCCTTGCACCACAAATAGAGAGAAAGAAGCCCGTGAGCAGAAATGAAGAGTCCACTCACCACGATCCCACGTGCCACAAGTAAGACCCGACACAGCCAAATAAATATTTGTTTTTTTAAAAAAGATAAGTGACGAACAAAGTGAATAGCTTATGTTCTCCTTTCCTGATTCCTGTTTTGTTTTCCTTCTTTTTTTTCTTCTTTCTTTACTTAACGGCAGAGGCAAATCTGTGCTAGGAAGCTGTCAGAAACTTCAAAACCAGTCCTTGCCATTATAAACATCCAATACTAAGAACATGGCAGATTTTTAATATAAAAACCTAATTTATTGGGCTTCCCTCGTGGCGCAGTGGTTGAGAGTCCGCCTGCCGATGCAGGGGACACGGGTTAGTGCCCCAGTCCGGGAAGATCCCACATGCCGCAGAGTAGCTGGGCCTGTGAGCCATGGCCGCTGAGCCTGCACGTCCGGAGCCTGTGCTCCGCAATGGGAGAGGCCACAACAGTGAGAGGCCCACGTACCACAAAAAAACACAAAAAAACCTAATTTATCTAGGTTTTAAAGAAAAATAAATGACTCTATAAAAAAACACCAAATCCAGAAAGAGCTAAGGCAGTGATGGGAAGTCACTAAAAATCAAAGGCAAAAGAGAAAGCACAAATCAACTCTCATAAGACTACATCTCATGTCTACATCAACAAATTTGTACCAATGGCTCCCTAACAAAATTACAATAAAGTGAATTTTACAACCATCCAATCCAAACTACAAACTTGAAATGCCAAAGGCACAAATTCATACCTCACATCTTCATGCAATCACACAATTTCATAAAGCACTTTGTGGGAAGTCATATGTAAAGTAAGTCTTTAACAGAATACTCTCATAATAATTAGAAACAAGGGGGCATTAGATGAATTCAGAAACACACTTTTAAAAAAACCAAACAGGACTTCCCTGGTGGCGCAGTGGTTAAGAATCCACCTGTCAGTGCAGGGGACATGGGTTCGAGCCCTGGTCCGGGAGGATCCCACATGCCGCGGAGCAACTAAGCCCGTGCGCCACAACTACTGAGTTCCCATGTCACAACTACTGAAGCCCGCGCGCCTAGAGCCTGTGCTCCGCAACAAGAGAAGCCACGACAATGAGAAGCCCATGCACCACAAGGAAGAGTAGCCCCCGCTTACAGCAACTAGAGAAAGCCCGCGTGCAGCAACGAAGACCCAACACAGCCAAAAATAAATAAATAAAGTAAATTTAAAAAAAAAAAAAACCAAACAAGTTATTAGGCATTTTTCTCCATATTGCTTAAGTGTATGAGTTTAAGACACAGCCCCTATTCTCAATATCAAGAAGACAATCCATAAAAAAACAACTAAAACATAAATGATTCAAAGGCATTTTCCTCCATGGTACAACTATGGCACTTCTAAAATAATTAGGCCTTTCCGCTTAGAAATTGGTATTATAACTCTTTAAACCTAAGTGACAGGTGTTTCTTTCATTCCTCCTTTTGATCTCAAGGAATATATAACTTATTTCTCTAAATCTAACATCTCACACCCTCCCCATCTGTGCTTTCCACCTGTGTAACCCATCCCGACATTATTACACACAGATTAGGAGCCAGGAACAGCCTTCTGCTTATCCAAATCCTACTTACTCAGTTTCTACCTTCACCTCCACGTTTTCCACTTTTATTCTGCAAGCTGCTAACTCTCCATTTTCAATTGCAACATCCTAATACCCAGCTGCCAAAGAAATCTTCCTTAAGTAGCCTATCCCACATTGGTCTCCCGTTTCACAGAATTCCTATAGCCACTGACTACTGCCTATATCCAAGATCTAACCCCTTGACAATACAAATCTTCAGGTACTGTTACTTTGGCGTTTCTCTCTCTACACCTGTAAGATAAAACCTACTGTTTGTCTTATGTCTTCATAGAACCTGGGTAACGAGCAAGCACTAAGCTGATTCTCTGAGATCATTTAAGTTTGCAGACAATCTGAAACCCACAAACATGAAAACCTCACTCCTATTCTCCGCTTTCTAGGTGCCTTCAACCAGAAACTCAGGTCTTATCTTTAGACATTTTTCAACATAAGCAGCAATGTGTTGCTACTAAGTACACTATGGTAAAGTAATGTGCACACTGTAGGTAACTCAGATACTTATGAGATTAAAAACAAACTGGTTTGATTTGGACCTTATTCTTCCTAATAGTTTCAAAAGATGCAGAAGAATCAAGTAACTTAATGGATGAAAGCTAAAAAAAAAGGGGAGGGGGCAAGGTCTCATTTACTATTTGTTTGTTTCAAATCAATGTCTTTAGACTTAGTGTTGCCTGACCAATCAAGGAAGTAGGCCAAGGAATGAGCTCGCAACTTAGAAAACCATCATTTCTTACTGAGAGCATAAAAAAGGTACCTTAAGGTCTGAAGAAGATGCTAAGAGAAGGCAAGGTCCATCTCTCTGATCTTATTTCCTTCCTCTAAACCCATATCCAAACTAATTCTAGTTAAAAAATTAAGAAACAGATAAAAAGCACAAGCCTAAGATAATACATGCACAAGTCAATAGGGCTGACCAAAAAATGCTAACAGAATTCAGAAAAAGCAAACGATCAGTGGGAACTACATCTGTCCAAAGAAACCTAGTGAAAATGGTCTGTTACTAGTCAGATCCTGAAGGAGGGACAATATTTTGATAGATAAGGTAGAAAAAGATGTGCTAAGGGCTTCCCTGGTGGCGCAGTGGTTGGGAATCCACCTGCCAATGCAGGGGACACGGGTTTGAGCCCTGGTCCGGGAAGATCCCACATGCCGTGGAGCAGCTAAGCCTGTGTGCCACAACTACTGAGCCTACGCTTTAGGGCCTGCGAACCACAACTACTGAAGCCCGCGCGCCTAGGGCCCGTGCTCCACAGCAAGAGAAGCCACTGCAATGAGAAGCCTGCACACCACAATGAAGAGTAGACCCCGCTCGCCGCAACTAGAGAAACCCCGTGTGCAGCAATGAAGACCCAACACAGCTAAAAATAAATAAATTAATTAAAAAAAAAAAAAAAAAGATGTGCTAGGCAGAGGCAAGAATAGACCATGGGCTCGCATAAAGGGGCGAATCAAAGTGACTGATAGTTTGGGGCTATATTATAGACTCTTGAATACCAGGCTAATGTGCTTTAAATTCTATAGATAACTGAGGAATTATCAGTGGAGTATGGATGGGACATAAGTATTAAGAGTTGGCCTTGGAATGTGCAATATGGAAACTGGGGAGTAGGGGAAGGAGTGACAATGACATGAGAACCAATTAGAAGAGTTATATTATAGCTGAAGATGTGGAGCTAGAGGTTTCTTTTCTCTATTAAATCTCGATGAAAATGGAAATACCTTAGAAAAGAAACAAAATGACTGAAATGAAATATTTTAGGTATTGCTATGAGACCCAAGGACTTCCAAGAATAGTAAATCAGTGTAATTATCGTAAATACTCAGTTCAGATTAAAGGACCTAAATATGCCCATCCCTATGACTATAACAATAACAAGAGAAAAAAGAACATTTGTTTAACGTAGGTCTTCCCCCTCTGACTCGATTGGTGACGGTTAATTTTATGCATCAACCCAACTGGGCTAAGGGATTCTGAAATAGCTGATAAAACGTAAAACAGTATGTGAAGGTATCTCCAGAAGAGATTAGCATCTGAATGACAGGCTAAGTAAAGAAAATCACCCTCCCTAAGGTGGGGTACCTGAACAGAATAAAAAGGCAGAGGAAGAGAAATTTCCCTCTCTGCTAGAGCTGAAACATTCATCTTCCATCTTCTGCTCTAGGACATCCGTGCTCCTGGTTTTCAAACCTTAGGACTCAAACTGGGACGTAAATCATTGGCTCCCCTGGTCTCAGGCCTTTGGGCTTCATCCAGAACTACACTGCTGGTTTTCCTGGGCTTCCAGCTTATAGACCACAGGTCATGGGACTCCCTTTTTTTTTAATTTTATTTTTTTATACAGCAGGTTCTTATTAGTTATCTATTTTATACATATTAGTGTATATACATCAGTCAAAATCTCCCAATTCATCCCACAACCACCCCCACCACCACCACTTTACCCCCTTCGTGTCCACATGCTTGTTCTCCACATCTGTGTCTCTATTTCTGCCCTGCAAAGCGGTTCATCTGTACCATTTTTCTAGGTTCCACATATATGCGTTAATATACGATATTTGTTTTTCTCTTTCTGACTTACTTCACTTTGTATGACGTCTCTAGATCCATCCACGTCTCTACAAATGACCCAATTTTGTTCCTTTTTGTGGCTGAATAATATTCTATTATATATATGTACCACATCTTCTTTATCCATTCGTCTGTCAATGGGCATTTAGTTTGCTTCCAGGTCATGGGACTTCTTAGCATCCATAATCATGTGAGCAAATCCCTCATAATAAATCTCTTTCTGTCTACCTATAAATATATCTCACTTTATTGCTCTTTGCAGGTATCATGTTTTTTACAAACTGTGGCAACCCTGCCTTGAACAAATCCATCAGCACCATTTTTCCAACAGTATATGCTCACTTTGTGTTTTTGTCACATTTTCATTATTTTTATATTTTCGTTATTATTATATTTGTTATGGTGATGATCTGTGATCTTTATTTTTGATGTTATTGCAAAAAGTTACCACTCGCTGAAAGCGCAGATGATGGTTAGCACTTTTTGGCAATAAAGTATTTGTAAATTAAGGTAGGTACAATTTTTTTAGACATAATGCTATTGCACACCTAACAGACTACAGTATAGTGTAAACATAATTTTTAATGCACTGAGAAACCAAAAAATTCGTGTGACTTTGCTTTATTGTGGTATTCTGGAACTGAACCTATAATAACTCTGAGGTATGCCTGTATATATGATCCATCGGTTCTATTTCTTTGGAGAATCCTAGTATAATAGGGGCGGCCATTTTATGTCTTGTTCACAACTCTATATTCCCAGCATCCAGCACAATGCTTTACATGCAGGAAATGCTCAGTAACATTTGCTGAATTAAAGAATAAAAAGCTGTATTAGAGGTTTTTACCAGGCTAGGGCATGCTTGACGTGGCAGATGAGGAAAACAAAAAAAGGAATACAAAAATACTACCTGTACCGAAAGTATAAAGTCATCAGGAAGCATCTACTCATCTTTGATTCAAATAAGTCAAATAATTATAAAAGTTTAGAAGTGACAGTCGTAACAGATAAATGTCTTTTCCTATGCCATTTATCTTCCCATCTTTAGATTATTAATGTCAGAGTCTTTACTGAACTAAAAGTATGAGCACTGAATCAGTGCTGTAATATACCCATTTTCATAGCATCTACATTCTCAAGACAGTGTATCTCAAACTTAGTCTCTTGCCAAATTATCATCATCCAACTTTTATGTTCCTTTTTATGAGGGTAGAAATTAAGGACCTGGTCTAGTACAATCTCGCTCAACTCTAAGAACTAGCTCAAATTCCCCCTTTAGGTTGCTACTGCTAACAGTTCCAGCCACCTTACTCTCTTTAGTCTGAATTCCTTTTAATGTTCCTATACATTAATATTTATGTGCACCATCCTTAACAGTAGAATTTTGCCTTTCATAATATTATAAAAACTATAGATAGCTCTTCTTCCCATCCTTCAACAGCACCCAAATTACCATGGGCCAAAAAAAGTCACCTACAGGCAATTCTTGTTTATCTTTTCCTGTATCTTTCTTCTTGCTTCTCATTGTAATCATGCCACGTTGCCTTCTTTTCCCTTTTTGTTCTGTTTCTGGCATGAGTGTGTTGGGGTTAACAATTCATTTAAAACAGTTAAGAAAGGCACTTCCTTCTCCCCCCTCCTCCTAAATTACCAGACTTCAACAGCAGGCGACCCTCAACCACAACACAAGCCCTCAATTCTCAATTTAAATTCCTGAGTCTCAAAAGTCACCAATCCTCCTAGTACTGCATTCAATAGTTGATTACTTCTGAAAGGTGGAAGCATCTATGAACTTGAGTCTTAAGACACTGTAACCCTTTAACCTAGAATTGTTAGTACTTATTAAGCTCCATTTTATTAATGGCATTCATCATGAAAACAGAACTATGATGCACAGCTTTGACTACATTTTGATTCATGTAACTCTTCGGCGCTTCTGAAGAACTAGACACAGGACTAAAATGTAGGTCACCTCCTGATTTTCTATTAACTCTTGGTATACAAGATTGCTGTGTAACTCTCATTCTCCTTCTCTGCCCATATTTGCTCCTTAGATTTGTGGCCTGCGTTTTACTTTGAATACCTAGGTACCTAGAATTTAATGAACTAAACTTTTCTCTTGCCATCAAAAATTTAAGACCAGGCCTCCCTGGTGGCGCAGTGGTTCAGAATCTGGCTGCCAAGGTAGGGGACACGGGTTCAAGCCCTGGTCCAGTAAGATCCCACATGCTGCGGAGCAACTAAGCCCGTGCGCCACAACTACTGAAGCCCTTGTGCCTAGAGCCCGTGCTCCCCAACAAGAGAAGCCACCACAATGAGAAGCCCGTGCGCCGCAACGAAGAGCAGCCCCCGCTCACCGCAACTAGAGAAAGCCCACATGCAGCAACAAAGATCAAATACAGCCAAAAAAAAAAAAAAATTAAGACCATCAATCTATTTCCTCCTCTTGCAATTTCATTTAAAACACAATTCATATTTTATAAGGTCAGTAACACAAAATTTTTATTCATAATGCTTTGGATTTACAACTTGCAGAAATACCTTTGAAATAGTTTGGGATCCAGAGCATTTTAACTAGAGAAAGACACTCATTGCTGCTATTTGGCTACTGCAGGGAACTGGAAAATCAGGTTTAATAAAGAAAACAGACACTAAGTTTTCTGGTGAATTAAGCAACTAGAACCAGAAACACAAATACCGATTAGACCGATTTCTCCATACTAAAAACTGATTTAGACGTTAAGTAAGAAAAGAACCACAGTTTTAGCTGTGGGTATGGTGATCAGAGTAATAATTCTGATAATGTGATGATTTCAAGAAATTTTAGATATTAATTCTATCTTTTACTTCACTGAACCTTTCCCAGAACTTTCCTAGGTCTTCCAAACCTTTTTTAATTGGCTAATTTCCCCACCCTTACAATCTCACACCCCTGGGGAGGGCACTGATAAGCATAGAAGTAATTTAAAATTGAACAAGACTAGAAAGGGAAAGAAAATAAATACTGGAAATCCACCAACTGAGAGACCAATCCTGCATCAATGTATTTAGCTACAATAACCAAGAACTTGCCCAAACAACTTGTGTGGGTGGGTGGGAGGTGCTAGTTCTACACCAAGTGTTCTGAATCTTTTTTGTTGTCATGGATCCCCCACCTTTGGTAGTCTTATGAGGCCTACGGATCCCTTCTCAGAGTATTTTAAATGCATAAAATAAAATATATAGCATTATAAAGAAAACCAATTTTAGAGAAATTCAGTTACCATAAAATTACTTTAAAATCAATCTTGCTATAGTAACATACATGCTCCATATTAAAGCATTAAATAAATTTAGAGGCAGGTCTAACTAGTACTATAATTTTGAATATAAAGACTATTTTGAGTTACATGCAACAATAATGTAATATGAAAATACCTGTGATTTCTATTGGTGACAAAGCCATAGGTACTGCCAAAACTAGTGGGGACTGGTTGCCTACGTTTATAAAAGAAAAACTGGGTTCAGTTAGAGGTACATGAAAATAAAGGTGGAATTGTTTTCCTATCCAATTCACTGACCTTGTGGAGGGTAAATCCCTGAACCAAGTTAAGAACCCTGCTCTAAACAGATTTTTAAGGTAAATAGCCTGCAGAATAAGATCTAAAACTTGGACATCATATGTGTTTCACTCAGCAATAATAATGTCAACTAAGATGATTCGCTTTCCTTCTTCATCCTAACCCTCCTAACTGCTACTACTAATCCTTTACTCACAATATCATCCCTAAGATCTTTGAATTATGCTGTAGGATTTCCACATCAGTCCCCTTGTTCCTTGCCCTCTGCCTTAAAAGATGCATAAATGTTCCTTAACCCGCAAATTTTAAAAACACAAACAAAGGGCTTCCCTGGTGGCACAGTGGTTGACAGTCCGCCTGCCGATGCAGGGGACACGGGTTCACGCCCCGGTCCGGGAAGATCCCACATGCCACAGAGCGGCTGGGCCCGTGAGCCATGGCTGCTGAGCCTGCGCGTCTGGAGCCTGTGCTCCACAACGGGACAGGCCACAGCAGTGAGAGGCCCGCGTACTGCAAAAAAAAAAAAACAAAAACCACAAGCAAAAAAATGTGCTTTGATACTTAGTAGTACTAAAGCTCCTATTAATTTACCCTTTCAATATTTATGGTGGCTAACAAGACAAAACCCAATAATTCTTGCTCTCATAGCTTACAGCACAGTCTGTGTAGGCAAACACATATGATGAAAGAGAAACTGATGGTGAGAAGGTACAAATTATGGGGACCCAATAGATATTTCAGAGGGAGGCATTAGGAAAAGCTTCTCGACTAAGAAGTATGTTGATTCTTGAAGCATAAACAGAAGACGGCCAGGTAAAGAGGTGTGTCGGGGTTAGGAGTACACATTAAGCTTGTTATTCACAAGAAACTGAAAGTACCCAGCATAGTTGGTTCATAGTAAGACAAGATCATCCGATTTTCTTGTTCACAGTTAACTTGTTGAAAATATAGTTTCTATTTGCCATCTTACTCTCATTTTTTGTTCTTGGTTCCCAGTATAATGGTTATCATTCTCATCATACTACCCAAAATTATACTTCAAAGATTACAAATGGTCCTTGCTGTCACTGCTCTCTCTAGCCTTGGTCATAGTAGTACTGGAAGACAGTATGTGGAGAACTGGAACCTCCAGAGGAATACAAGTATTAAAATATACTACTCCACTGGGAAATGGGACAATATACCTGTAGTTTCACAATACCAATTATAAAGGGTTGATCAAATCTTTTCTTTTTATTTATTTATTTTTGGCTGTGTTGAGTCTTCGTTGCTGCTGTGCGCGGGCTTTCTCTAGTTGTGGTGAGCGGGGGCTACTCTTCATTGCAGTGCACGGGCTTCTCATTGTGGTGGCTTCTCTTGTTGCGGAGCACAGGCTCTAGGCACGCAGGCTCCAGCAGTTGTGGTGCACGGGCTTCGTTGCTCCACGGCATGTGGGATCGTCCCGGACCAGGGCTCGAACCCGTGTCCCCTGCACTGGCAGGAGGATTCTCAACCACTGCACCACCTGGGAAGCCCCAAATCTTTTCTAATAGGCAAATGTATAAAGTAGATTAGTAGCTATCTAGGCCTGGGGGGATATGGAGAGTGATTGCTAATGTGTTCAAGGTGGGTTTTTTTGGGGGGGGGTGATGAACATTTTAAAATTGGATTATGGTGATGGTTGCACAACTATACATATAGTAAAAACCACTGAATTGCACACTTTAAGTAGATGATGCTTACATAGGTAAATTATCTCAATAAAACTGTCAATCTTTTACCAAAATCTGCTCCTCCAGTCTCTGTTTCAACACTTATTAAGGACCTACTATGTGTGTGATACTGCTGATAAGGATGCCATAAGCAGCATAAGGCCTAAAAGAACAGGTAAGTGACAAGTACAATATAAAAGAGACAATAAAGTAAATATAAAACACAGAGGAGGGCTTCCCTGGTGGCGCAGTGGTTGAGAGTCCGCCTGCCGATGCAGGGGACACGGGTTCATGCCCCGGTCCGGGAAGATCCCACATGCCCTGGAGCGTCTGGGCCCGTGAGCCATGGCCGCTGAGCCTGCGCTCCACAATGGGAGAGGCCACAACAGTGACAGGCCCGCGTACCGCAAAACAAAAACAAACACAGAGGAGCAAGCAATTTATTCAGAGGATAAAAGGGAAGGCTTCTTAGAAAAGTTAGTATCTGAGCTAAACTTTGAAAAATGCCCGTTACCTCTCTACATAGTCTCCTACTTTCAGTCACTCCTCTACAGTTTCATGGTGTCCTTTCTCTGCTATGAAAACCAATGCCCCTCCCTAATTACACACCAAAAAAAGCAAAGTTTCACATATATATGAGGAACTCCAAAAATCTGATCTCTGCCTATCCTTTTTTTTTCTCTGCCTATCCTTTAATTCTATATCCTTATCCCCTCACCAGACTGCCCTCAGGCCATATCACTGAGTCAACAGTGACTTACTAATCATGACTGTATACTGAGCTCTATTCCAGCCAAAGCCCAAAGCCTTACAGTCTCATTCCTTTTCTTTCTCTGGAATAGCTATTACCTCCTCCTAAAAACTGACTTCCTTTAACTGCAACACCCCATCATCCCAACTCTCCTCTTGCCTTGATTAACTCTGAATTTCCACCACAGGGTTCAGTCCTCACTTCTCAATTTCCTTTCTCCACTATCACTTCTATGCTGATCTTGCTCAGATCTAACACCAGTCCTAGTTCCCTGGCCTAGGATTAGGTCTGTATTTTCTGCTAACTTAATTATACAAGAGCTAAACTTGGGATATGCTGCGCCTTAAACTCAACATGTCCAAAGCTATAACCATCCACCCTACTTTTAAAGTGTTTAGGACTTCGCACTCCCAATGCAGGGAGCATGGGTTCGATCCCTGGTTGGGGAACTAAGATCCCACATGCCACATGAGGCAGCCAAAACAAAACTGGGCCCCCTTTTCCTTCTTCCTAATTTAAATCTCAAATTCTCAAGGCTAAAATGACTTACCTCCACTCCTTAAGAAGAGAAATATGAGAAAACGTACATTAAAATGTTAGAGCAAGGGACTTCCCTGGTGGTACAGTGGTTAAGAATCCACCTTCCAATGCAGGGGGCGCGGGTTTGATCTGTGGTCGGGGGAACTAAGATCCCACGTGCTGAGGGGCAACTAAGCCCGCGTGCCACAACTACTGTGCCCACACACCGCAACGAAGACCCAGTGCAGCATGCATAAATAAATAAATAAATACCTTAAAAAAATGTTAGAGCAAAAAAGTAACAGAAATCAAAATATATCTTAGTACACTTCAGAGACCAAAAGGTTTCCTTTAGGGTGCTTTCTGCACTATAGGAATCACCTGTATTAAGACAGTTTTACATATAAAGATTTAAGAGAACAAATAATTTTGGCTAGATGAAACATTCCCCCCACCACATTCTACAGTAATTAATTTGCTTAGCAAATCCTTCTTAAGTAGATAGATTCTAGGTTAAAAAAATTTTAACTCAAATTTCTCTGTATTAGCAAATAAACACAAAGGAAAACAAACAATTCCAAAGTCTGATATAATCTTTTAAAAGTAGAAGAGAAGAAAGAACACAAAGTCTGGGCTTGAAATGTTAACGCAGATATAGGAAAGGGGAAAAATGGAAGAGGCAACGCAAGCTATTATAAAGGAACGATCTAACCTGAAAGAAAAAAAGCAATGAATGAACACATGAATATCTATCCATAAATTTAAATTCTATGTAAACCTGAACTAATAATATAGAACTATGCAATATATACTTATAAAAATAAGCCCTTCAGTGACTAGACAATTAAAAAGTGGCCCAGTAAACCAGAAGTTGGATTTGAAAATGGGAAGCTGGTTGAACTCACAGTATATGCAATATAGTGCAAAGAATAGTGAACCAGCAGCCAAAAAAAACCAGGTTCTAGTTCTGGCTTTGCCATTTTCTTACCGGCATAAGCCATTTTTGCTCACTGATAAACCTTTTTTTTTTAAAAGAACAAAATATATATATACATATATATTTATTTATTTGGCTGCACCAGGAATTATTTGCAGCACACGGCATCTTCGTTGCTGAGTGCAGGATCTTTAGTTGTGGTGTGCTTTAGTTGCGGGGTGCAGGATCTTTTAGTTGCGGCATGTGGGATCTAGTTCCCTGACCAGGGATCCAACCTGGACCACCTGCATTGGGAGCACAGTCTTAGCCACTGGACCACCAGGGAAGTTCCACTGATAAACATTCTTAATATAACTTATCTATTATACCTATCAAGAGATACAACAGTAATTATGAGATTGTAAAAGCACTACACAAACAAAAGGATTACTTTCATTACAAAAAGCAGTTGCCCAACAATTATGAAATGACAACAACCAAGACAACAATAGTCAGAGCCCTCTCAGCAAAATAATCACTCACTACCCCCAACTGCTCAATACAATGGAGTGTCAAAACCTCAACACAGTATTTCCCAAAGCATGGTTCTGCGGTCTTTAGCAGAAATTATCTGAGGTTACTTGCTAAAAATACAGACTCTTGGGGCCCATTCCAGTACTGGTCAAACGAATCTGGGGGTGAGACAGTAAACCCTACATTTTAAACAAGCTCTGTAGGTAATTATTATGCATGGTTGATGTTTGAGAAATGCTGACTAAGCAGGATTCACAAGGAGACATAATGGGGTCCCTGCTGACCTCTCCAATCAAGGCAACCTCTGCATGGTTCAGAATGCTGTTTGGGGCTCAAACTCATATTATCCCTTTGATGTTAAGGGAAGGTTCATGTCCTTACAGGAGATTTAGACATCTTTGCTCCTAATTTTCAGCAAGAGACAAATTCACAATTATATACATGTCAGGTACATGGCAGATGCTCAGTAAGAACGTAAGCCTCACAAAATTTTTGTCTGTTCACTGAAATGTGCCCAGTATCTGAAACTGCCCACCCAGTATGTAGTAGGCACTCAAATATATGTATTTGTTGACTGAATGAAAAATGTTTGCTAATTCTCTAGAAGGTACTGTACAGGTACTGTAAAGTTCACTATCACTCTCCAACAACAGAGCTTTAATTTTTAGAGAAAAACCCAACATCACTCCCTTTCTTAAGAAGGATACAAAGTATTAATATTATGGAGGTCCAAAAATTAGAACACTAGGATTTCAACAAGTGAAGCTTAGTGGTAACAATAATTTCAATCAAGTGAGAAGAGCCAAAAGCAAAACAACCTAACATGAATACATAGTGAATAGGGTAGTAAAGGAATGGAAAAGGAAAAGAATGGTATTTACATAAAGGTATAAAATCCAGTCTTTTAAGAATTTCATTATAGTGTTACCAAGGACAATGTATTAGACACTTCTAATATAACTGAAAGACTTGGAAAATTTGGAACTTAAAACAAAATTTACAAAAACTTCATGCTACTACTTTCCAACAAGGCAGATTTAAATCAGATCTCACACTCCCCTTGCCATAAAAGCCACCTTAAGTACAGAATAATCTGGCAGTGTAAGGAAGTGTAACAGATAAGTACTCAGAGCAGCTTCCAGACAACCTGAAATATAGGACAGCCTCAATTTCAGGTTAATTTGCAAACCTTGCCATTGCACACTTAAAGATGGCACAAACAAAACATATGATGTGTACTGTGTATGCTTAGTCACTGTCGCCATCTTGTTTCCCTTTAATAAAAAAAACTTCTGTACAAAAACTGCAAGTCAGAACCAAAAGAAATTCCAAAAGGCCAATTCACCACTGATAAATACTTATGCTGACAAATGTCCACCACATTAGCAAGGCTTTACTGTGAAATTAATAGACACCAGCATTTTGATATGGTAGTATCTTTATATCAGGATTCAAAGCTAAATCAACTAGTACAGCCATATTTCCATTTGTAAATTGCATACCACCTAGTGAGTTCAGCTGAGTTCACTTAAGAAATACTAAAAGTGGTAATTCCCTGGTGATCAGTGGTTAGGATTCTGCGCTTCCACTGCTGCGGGCCTGGGTTCAATCCCTGATTGGGGAACTAAGATCCCAGAAGCCGAAGGAGGCAGCCAAAAAAAAAAAAAGAAATACTAAAAGTCATACCCCCAAATCAATTAAATCAAAATATCTGAGGTTAGGAGCCAGGTGTCAATATTTTTTTTTAAGTTTTCTAAGTGATTCCAATGTGCAGCAAAGTTTGGGAACCACTGAAAGAGGCAGTAAGATCTATTCAAATAACACATCAGCTGTGTGACTCTAGGCAAATTAACCATTTTGACTCACACTTTATATAAAACCTCAACTTACAGGATTGTTGTAATGATTAAATGAGACCATGTGCAATGCCTGGATATTGGTTGATTCTTTTTTTCTTGCGCATAGATGGAAAAAAGAATGTTTAGCCACACTAAATTCATCCAACTACCCACTTATTTCAAAGTACATTATCAATGTTATGAATAAAAGGCAACTAAAACAAAATGTCATTGCAGAGAATGGAAGATGCACCTTTTATTCTACTGATCCCATCAATTTATATAATGCATTAAAAAAACTCTTAAGGGTTTCCTGGTGGCGCAGTGGTTGAGAGTCCGCCTGCCGATGTAGGGGACATGGGTTCATGCCCCGGTCCGGGAAGGTCCCATATGCCGCAGAGCGGCTGGGCCCATGAGCCATGGCCGCTGAGCCTGTGCGTCTGGAGCCTGTGCCCCGAAAGGGGAGAAAAAAAAAGAGAAAAGCCCACACAAAAAAAAAAAAAAAAAAAAAAAAAAAAAAATATATATACATATATATATATACATATACAAAACCTATGTTGTCACAAAACATAGCCTACCAAGGATCAGCAGTATTAAAAAAAAATCAAATATTCTTTATCTCATTAGGGAGTGTGGGTTACACCAGTGTATGCATTTGTCAAAATTGAGTCAATGGCACATTGATCTATATACACTTCACTGTATGAAAATTACATCTCATTTAAAAAAATTCCATTAAGACATGGATAAGTACATGTTATGTGATTACTGGTTATTAACAATTTTCAAGAGCCACCTGAGATTGTACTGGAAATACAAACAGTAACAAAAAGCATAATTTAGACTAGTTATTCATTTATATTATGAAACCTATTAAGGTACTCATTTAGCCTCAGAAAAATTTCTGTTAAAACTCAAAGGCTGATTTTAAGAATAAAATGGAATAAACCAAAAGATTAGATTTATAACATTTGTTTCAAACTCTAGTTTTCTCTTGTATAGACTTCTTGACATTAAAGTTTCTTACTAAACAGGACAGATCATGAGAAAACATCACTAAATCATACCTTAGGTACAGATTAAATGTACTTGGAAACAAAATAATCTAGCTCTAAAATCGACTAAAGCCAAGGTAGTAAAATCCATGGACTATACAAGGGTTTACAAGTATTTACTCCACTTTAAGATACAAATTAATAATGTCCACAAAAGTTCTCATCCAGCAATCCATGGATTCAAAAGGGAGAATAAGAATCATAAGGATCTAATTAAATAATAATACAAACAATAGGTTACTTACATTTATCAGTTTTTCTGTATGAGACCAAACGCCATAGAGTGAAGGAGGCAAAATATGGCTCTGCAGCATTAAATGAAAAGGTGTGGGTTATGTAAGCAGACATGATTTGACCTTGACATAAAGGTGAAAATGGCTCACAGGAAAATTGGAAGTTAGGAGATTTCTAGTAACCCCTCTGAGACTCAACAGTCTAATTTATATATCATGAAGTGTTGGGCTATTATCTCTCAGGGTTCATCCAGCTCCAAATGCTATCTAAGCATCATTACATTATTCCATTACTAGAAATCCAGCATAAGCCAATATAAGTACCCTTAGTGTACCACGGATTCAGTTACTGTATGAATCCTGTGATCTGTAATGTTATCTCTCTAATAAAGACATATCCAGTGTAGACATCATCTTTGTTCTCTGATAAGAATATTAGAACTTATTTACAGGATATATGCTCAGTGCCAAAAAGCTAAGATTAAAATTTAAGCTGCTTTTAACACTGGACAGTAAGGATTAACTAGTACTTTATAAATATCTCCTAGAATATTTGACATTCAAAGAGGGCAAAAAAAAAAAAAAAAAGTGGTGAAAGAAACAAGACAACTGGGACCTCCCTGGTGGAGCAGTGCATAAGACTCCGTGCTCCCAATGCAGAGGGGCCTGGGTTCAATCCCTGGTCAGGGAACTATATCCCACATGCATGCCGCAACTAAGAGTTCACATGCCACAAGTAAGGAGCCCATGTGCCGCAACTAAGACCCGGTGTAACCAAATAAATAAATATTAAAAAAACAACAACAACAAAAAACAAGACAACCAAAATTATCCTATGCCCCTCCTATTTTCTTTATCATGTTTTCCTATAAAAGTATATCCCATTAATTTACTTTCTCCTAAGTGGTAACCTATGGTTTACCTGACATAGGTAGCATTTTTAAGGTCCTGAGTGGTATCTCACTACTAAAATATCATTCAAAGGTAAGATCCAGACAAAACACCAAATGTGATGAAATGCTTTCTAGCTACCATCATCTGAAAATAAATCTTAAAATTCAGAGCTGAAAGTTCTGAGATCAACTAGGCCAGTGACTTAAGTAGAGAAACTTGTTCAAACAAAACCCTACCCAAAAGCTCAGCATGCAAACCTAGAAAATTACCAACCTGGCAAAACCCTCTTTTGATTTCAAAAATGAGGAAACTGATATGCCCAAAGAGGTTAAGGGACTGACAAACCCCAGATCACTCAATCAGTACCACATAGCAGATTTAGAGCCTGGCTATAACATAACTGCTTCTTTAGAGAACAATTTAATTCAGTTCAAAGTGGCACAAAGAAAGGGAGGGTTGTAACAGAAACACAGTAATTTAAAATGAGCTGCCAGAGGTCAATTCACAAGGCTCAAGGAATTTCAGTTTCTTAAAAATATCAAGAGACTGAATGCCATCCTCTCATTCTTGCTCTTTACACTCACTGGATGCTATGCTTCTGCACAATAGATCCCTTAGTAAGGTCCTTACATACTAAGGACTTGATAAGGCAGGTATGCTATATAGGCTAGGTAATTTTCAGCCCTTGTTTTAGAATATCCCATAGTATCTTTAAGAAAATTGCAGGGTGTGGGGTGGATTGGGGGAAGAGGGAGATATTAGTGTGGTATAAATGCAGCAAATCTAAAAATTTTTAATTAGTGTCAACATTTCTAAAACAATGGGTAACAGAAGAGACAGCCCTTTTAATCTAGCTAAACTGAATAATTTAATTCAATATTTCCCAAGTAAATATTTATTAAGTGTATACTATATATAGTTGATGTGGAAATAGTGGGGAACAAACAGCAAAGGGGAAGATGTTGCCACCCAAAATAAAGAAAGCTTATGTAAGTCCTTATCTTTTCCACTTCAGTGGACAAACAGTTCTCTCACACTGTACTTTAAAACCAATGATCCATTTTTTGTTTCTATGTACCTGGACTCTACTACTCCTAAAACAAATTTACTCTTTCCTCACCCTCATGCAATTACTACATTCTGCCTTAGAGACCACTCCCAGAAGCCACACTTTACTCTTGGATGCCCTCCCCAACCAGTTCACCAAGCTTTCTTCCTTAGAGCCAGATCCTGAAGTCCCATCTCCTCTCCCAGGAAGTCTTAACTTGAAAGTCAGGTTAACCTCTTTAGCTCCATCCAGTTTATAACTACCACAACAACCTCTGCACTCAACCTCTTAGAATTTTGCTCACAAGTCAATTTCATTTATTGATGTGTGTAATCAGTATATTGACTATTGCCCTTGTTGGTCTGTATCAGTGTTGTCCTTAAATAAAAGCTACCAAATAAAAGTGCATGTATTTAATTTGCGTTTAGCACTGAAAATGCCAGATGCTTACTGCCTTTTTTTTTTTTTTTTTTTGTGGTACGCGAGCCTCTCACTGTTGTGGCCTCTCCCGTTGCGGAGCACAGGCTCGGGACGCGCAGGCTCGGCGGCCATGGCTCACGGGCCCAGCCGCTCCGCTGCATGTGGGATCTTCCTGGACCGGGGCACGAACCCATGTCCCCTGCATCGGCAGGCGGACTCTCAACCACTGCGCCACCAGGGAAGCCCTTACTGCTTTTCTGAAAATGATTTCAAATACATTAAGTTCAACCTGATTTGTGAAATTTATAAAACCTCCCAACACAGATGAATCTCAAAAGCATTACGTTAAGTTAGAGAAGCCAGACACAAATGACCTCATACTGTATGATTGCATTTACATGTAATTCTAGGAAAAACTAGTGATGGAAAGCAAATCAGCGAGATCCAGGGTGGAGAGATGAAAGTAAATGCAAAGGGAAAGGAATTTAAAAATTTTAGGCGAATGCAATTGATATTTTTTATTTTGTGAAGAAAAAAGCTAGATATTTTAATCAAGGTTTTCACTTTTCCACAATAACAAATTTATTTTCCTACACAGCAGGGTTTTGTTTTTTTTTTAAAGGGATGAGAACCATTAAAAATCTCAAATCTGGATTATCTCAGATTTCACATTTACCTCATAAGATAAACCTGGAATTTTCTTCCTAATAATTTATTTTGACTTTGAACCAATAGAAAATCGTATCACTCAATTTCTCCATTAAAAATGTCTATCAGCATTGGAAAATTTTTAAGGATAGTGTCACTCCGGTTTTTTCCACATCAGAATTAATGTATATAACCCAGTCATTAATTCAAGATTTGAGGAATAAAAGCTGGGATAGTAAAACAGGCTACAGTAAATACCATTCCAGTTAATTCTCAACTACCTCCGTATCTTTTTGCAAATGTTATTTTTGAGTAATTGTTGGAAAATGGTTGAGTCTTAAACTGTATTTTAGTCTCTACTCTGGAAAGAGGCTCTTTAATCTCAAAAATCAAACTATTCTAAAATCCTTTAAAGTTAACCATTTAAAAGAACCCAGTGTCTTCATCTGGTCATCTTCTATCCTGATTACTATTTGCCTTCACCAATATCACATCTCCAAAAAAAAGGCACAATTTCCCAGATGTGAGGAGCTACTGACCAAGTAACTCAACAGGTTAAAGTTACTTGTCAAACTGTGGTTACACGATTAAGTTTTCTTTTAATACAACTGAGTCAATTTCAACATAGCGCTGTTCAAACTGCCTTTGCCATTTCCCACAAAATTTAGTACACAGACTGAAATGTAGCAAACATTACCATCCTTTACAGACTTAATTAACACTTCTGGAAAGACTACGAAAGATTTTGCAGAGTAAATTTAATTTCACATCGCATCTGCTGCAGAGATCAGACTGTCATTATGGCATCTCCTTCCCTGAACCCCACCACTGTCTGCAGCTTTATTCTTGGCTTTTCAAAGGTTTAATCAACTCAGGGCTGCTAAAGAGGGTCTCAAGGAAGCATAACTTATGAACTCAAGCAGAGAAAAAGGCAGGAATATGCGGTTGAGTCACGTCGTTCCGCCATTTTCTAAGCGGAGGAGGAAGACATGTTGGAACAAAAACACAACAAAAGAGCAGCCATTTCCCAAGCCAGCTCCAATAGCAACCCGAGCTGGCCCAGCCCGGTGACTTCGGCACCCTCAAATCCACTTCACCGGACAAACCCAAGAACATCTGAGGTGCAGACGGAAAGAAAACAGCAGGCAACCCTTCCGCGTTGGGATCAAAGATGAGCCGCATACTTTAACCGCAAATGAAAGCCTCGGGAAGAATGACGGAAGCTTTGCAGCCGAGTGTTACAAACTGAAATTCTAAACTAAGTTGGCAAACTAAAATTTACTCTGTGATTGTGGTGACTTACGCTTCACAGGAAACCCAGGTAACTCAAATACCAAGAGCCGGATTCAGCTGGCCCTATCACCTGCCTCGTACACATCTTCCCCGTTTCCATACTTCCCTCAGAGGATCGCCTATTTGCTTAAGGATTCTTACCGTATGTGGGGGATGCCAACCCCACCTTGAAGAATCTTATAGAGTTTGCTCTCGTACAGCAACTGGGGATGCCTGGCCTTCTGAGATTCTAGCTTCACTGCCACTTCCTGCAGGGGAAAGAGGGGATGATGGCATCAACATCCTTATGGATTCAATGTCATTTGGGAAAAGAGAGGGAAACACGAGCAAAGCTCCAACTCTCGACTAGAAGGTGGAAGTGAGAGGCTGGGAAAAGAAGGCTCTCTTTGTAATTATAAAACGAGGCAACCAGCCTCAAAGGCCTCTTCAGGGGATGGTGACGAAAGCGGCACGTCCTCTAAAGTGCAGGAAAACGATTCATGCAGAAAACGTAATGAGAGGTTATGAAGAAACCAGGCGATCGGATGCTGTCCTAATGGGAACAAAAACGCCGGCAGAATTAAAAATATAGATAGAAAAACATGGGGATCACAGGAATAGGATTTTGCCGCCCTCACCTTAAACGACGGTTTTAAAAGTTCGATTAAGGTGTATTTTTAACAAGCTGGGAAACTTCCTAGTACACCCAACCTTTATCTTGGGTTCTTCCCTTTTAGGGAAAGAAAGCGGGGGTGGTTCCTAAGGCAGGAAAACTGGCTCCCTCTGGACTTTCCAGTGCGGCATGCGGTGGGAAAAGGCCCGAACAGTTCGCGGGAGGGGGGGAGGACAGGCGCAGCGTAGTCGTGAACCCCACCCCAGGTGATTACCTCGCCGTTGGTGATGTTGATCGCCAGGTAAATGTCACCGAAGGAGCCAGACCCGATCTTCCGTACCAGTTTATATTTCCCTCCGACAATGAATTCGGCCTTGGAGCCGCTGCTGCTCGCCATCCTGAGAGACGAAGATGGAGGCTGGGGCTAAGCCCCGACACCTCTAAGGGGAGAACGGGAGACCCTAGGGCTCGTCCACGGAGCAGGGCTCCGGAGGGCGGCAGGAAAACGCTGGCTCTTTTCTCGGCGTTACAGGGCCCAGAGTCGGCCAAGGAGAACCTAATCACCGCTGCTGTCAGGTTTCTTTCTGTCAGGCCGCAGATTGTTGAGGGGGTTCTCACGGTAACCAGGCTGGGCCACTTGCTTCTGGCGGCCGCCGCTGCCTCACTTTCGCGGCGACGTCGCGGGCTGGAAAAGGAGAGCGGTGAGTTAGGGCGGCGATACCGCTGCCACCACTGCCGCCGGCTCCCGCCCGGAGAGACCCCTGTCACTCCGCCGACGCCGCCATCTTGTTACTCCGGCTCCAGCCAACACAAAATGCCCCCAGCGCTCGGGAGCCGCTTCTTCACGGCGCAGAGCACTCTGGGAAAAGGATCGCGGGCGCTAGCCCCGGACGGTCGACAGCGAGAAGGGAGGGCGGGACCGGATCCGTGAGAGTCACGGCCCACGCTCCGAGCGTCACCCCGTCACCGCCCAACTGCGCACGCGTACTGCAACCCCGCTGACTGCGCAAGCGTGCCGTGGCGTCTCCTCATCCCCGCCCGGGTCTCATTTCCATTTCCGGTCGTTGGCTGTTCCACTGCGAACTACCTGTTAGTCACCTCAGACCCGCCTGGTTTCTGAAAGGGCACGCGGCCCCAGGTCTCGAGAACATGTTATGGAGGAGTCACCTTCATTTTTCGTGGAAGATGGATACGTCAGGGCTTGGGAGTTGGGTATTGACCTTTGCTCTTTGTTTGAGGTGGTTTTTAACCTTTTGATCTTTACGGGGGCTACTCCCCCAACCGGCCCATTCCAGCTCAATTTCTCTTTTGAAAGAGGCTATCGCCTCTAGTGGAGAGAAAGAGAAAAGCATCCCTGTGCGGGCTGGGTTTGTTCAGGGCTCCCTGTTTTAGCAGTCTAGTTGATTAGTCTTATTAGAGTTCTGCGCTTTACGGAGTGTTGGATTCCCTGTTTTTACAGGAGGGGGAAAAAGAGGGGAAGCAGGAATTAACCCTGCCGCTCTGTGTCTTTGTGTCGTTTACCCACTGATGAGATTTGATTCCCAAAGGGAGAAAAAAAACCATATTCGAGTAATGTTAATGGCCAGTATATGGTGAATAGAAAATAAGATTTACTGCCGTGAAAAAACTGCCCATATGAAAGTTATCCTCTTCGCCCCCGCCCCCCCGCAAAAGAAACCTTGAAGAATCCTATTTTGGTCAAAGCTGTGTGTTGATGCTATCACCTGCAATATGAATCAAACCCTGATAAATGAGTGAATCAAAACCTCAGTTGTGAAAATTTAAGCAAAATCTATCCCAAATAAAATAATTTCATTAAAACTGGAAAAAATGTAGACTTAACTGCAAGTTTGAAAGCTGATGAAGTAGTTAGTAATGGGGTTCATCCTGGAAGATAACTGGAATTCCTACATGTTTCTGGCTTAAATATTTGTATTCATAAAGCGCTGACCTAAGTGTCTTGAATTTGAAAACAGAGGGAAAAGACTCAGTTAGCATGAAGTTTTGAGGCACTACCAAAACCCAGGCCACCTGACTCCCAAATCAACACTGTTAGGCAATCTCCTTTAGTGACTCTAAAGCATGTCTGGCCTACTTAAAATTCTCTGCTGTTAGAGTTTGGTCTTAAAAAAAAAAAAAAGTCAAGTTTAAGCATTTTGAAGTTCCCAAGTTTTCAGAGATAGCTACTGTTCTGCTGATTTTCCACCACAGCCATCCAAAATTTAATGGATTCCTCAGCTTAAGGAGTTCCCTATAAGGGTTGGGGTATACATTTAAATGGATTTTTTGTTGTTGTAGTGAGGATACAGATGCTCAACTCGGGGTTGGGGGGTAACGGTGTGCATGGAGTGGACTAGATTAGGGATTCCCAGAGGTCTGTGCGTGGACAGGGGCAAATCGAGTTTTCCATGAGATAACTAGAAAAGAGAAGTATAATGCGTTTTTTCTTTAATTTATCTAATTTCAAGTTACACGTTATTATGAGGTTTTATCTTCCTATATATGTGTTGTTGAAGTGCCCTTTTATAATATGGTCCTGATGGTAGATGGTTGTTTTGTTGATATCCTTGTTTGGCAAAACTAAAAGTTGATACTTTATGTCTGTCCTCCCCACCATTTTTTTTTTTTTTTTAACTTTTATAAGCTTTTGAAATGCCACAGTCTGGGACTCACTAATCTAAAATCACTTTTAGAAGCCCTTTCAACTCTGAGAGTCTATGATTTTATGTGTATGTTTTGGTATGTCCCCTCACTTGTTTCCTGCCTGCTGTAATCACTATTCCACCATTGACAATATCCAGCAAAATGTACTAAAATGCCAAATGAGTGGTAGTAGCCTTTTCAAATGTGATTTCAGTTGAAAATCTTAAGATTTAAATTTATCAGATTAAGAAGGGTGAAAGTTGGGTTTTCTAATGTAGAAAATGGGGATTTTAGGTGTTGGCTACGAATTCAGCCTTCTCCTTAAAATCATGTATTATTCGTGGTAACTTTCAGCCTCAGTAATTGAACCTGTTTTTGGTTACAAATCATTCTGGGTTTTTTGTTTGTTTTGGTTTGGTTTTCGGCGTACCACACGGCTTGTGGGATCTTAGTTCCCCGACAAGGGATGGAACCTGCGTCCTCTTCAGTGAAAGCACACAGTCCCAACAACTGGACAGCAGGGAATTACCCATTCTGTTGTTTTGAATCATCAGCAGCTTTACTGTAATGGAGGAAATCTTCTGCAATATGCCAAAATGCAATTCCTGACTCCTGGATCAGCTGAATTCACCAAAAATATAATTTAAAGTATAGAATAAATATTTTAGACCTTGAATGAAATTGAGATCATCTAGTTCAATAATCATATTTGGGGCTTCCGTGGTGGCACAGTGGTTGAGAGTCCGCCTGCCGATGCAGGGGACGTGGGTTCGTGCCCCGGTCCGGGAAGATCCCACGTGCCGCGGAGCGGCTGGGCCCGTGAGCCATGGCCGCTGAGCCTGCGCATCCAGAGCCTGTGCTCCGCAACGGGAGAGGCCACAGCAGTGAGAGGCCCGCGTATCGCAAAAAAAAAAATCATATTTGTAAATGCTTTGCAATCTACTCAGTGCTTTCACACATACCAGTTGGGCCTAGCTAGGACAAACTGTGGCTTGCCCAAGATCATACAGATCTTAGTGTCAAAGAAAGGATTAGAACCCCAACCTCTAACTAAAATAAAGAGAAAAAGGACAGGGTAGAAGGTAAATTGGGACAGTCATGCCCCACTGATTACTTGTTTTCAAAGAGAGATCAAGATGAATTGAAATTTTTTTTTTTTTAAACCACAGTGCTTACCCAAGGAAAGGTCACTGGAAAGCAGAGTGTGTTTTAAGTAAAATGATAAGGACAAGCTTAAGAGGTATAGATAGGTGCAGTAAGGAAGAAAAGAAAATCACAAAGGTGGACTGCCCATCTCTGGAGTTGTTTGGTACAAATAAGTAGAAAAATGGAATGACAGAGACTATGTCAAATGCTTTTTCACATGTTGTTTAACTGTTACTGTTATGCAGCTTTGTGCATGATCAGTATTAGACAAGCCAGTTAATGAAGTGATTGAAAACATGAGAACATCAGAAATGTCCTGTTGTATCAGAGTGATAATCCATTAAGTTTTTTTACTAGTCTTTGACAGTGACAGCTGTTTCTATGTTCCTTTCTTGTCTCAGTTCCTGTTCTCCCCCTCTGAGTTATTCACAAGGTTTTGTGAAAGTATATTGCTGCATCTACGATAGCAACTTCACACACTTTTGAGACATTCTGCAAACATTTCTTACCTTTTATGGGGTCATTAACCATAAATTTATTTTGATTAATTTAATTCTTTGAACATATATATCTGTGCTTTTGAACCATATGCCTTCAAGATTCTAAAGTTGATAAGTTCCACATGTATGCTACCCAATGATCTTTTAATAGTCATTTACACATAAAATGTTGACTGCTCTTTTCCTTATAAAAGTGACAAGTATTCCTTTGAAAAATTTAGAAAGTTTGATAAATCAGAAAAAAAGGAAACAAAAATCTCTTAGAGATAATAATGAAATGTTAACAATTTGCTGTATATGTGTCCAGTCTTTTTTTTTCTATGTGTATTCTCTGTGTGTTTGTGTGTATCTTGAGTGTATGTATACTTATCAGTACATATGTGTGCACACACATATTTTTTTTTCATATATTTAATTTTATTTCTTAAAATTTGCAACAGGTTGGAGCTTCCCTGGTGGTGCAGTGGTTGAGAGTCCGCCTGCCGATGCAGGGGACACGGGTTCGTGCCCTGGTCCGGGAAGATCCCACATGCTGCAGAGCGGCTAGGCCCGCGAGCCATGGCCGCTGAACCTGTGCGTCCGGAGCCTGTGCTCCGCAATGGGAGAGGCCACAGCAGTGAGAGGCCCGCGTACCGAAAAAAAAAAAAAAAAATTTGCAACAGGTCGTCATAGTGCACTTTCAGTTTTGAGATCTGTTTTTTCACTTAATGATTTGTTGGAGACATATTTCCGTATAACTAAGTAATCTTCCAAAATATCATTTTTAGTATCTCTATATTAAGTATGTATCATATTGACGGAACAACATTTAAGCAATCCCAATGGAGTATTTTAGTTATTTCCAAACTTTTGCTAGTATAAGCAATTTCAGTGAACATTCCTATAGCTAAATCTTTGCCCACATCCAGAATTAATTGGTTAGGATATATTTTTAGAAATGCTAAGGTCTTAAAATCCCTTGTATCATAAACAACAACTGATTCTGTTTTGGTAGTTTGTGATGAACAAACCCATATTCATGAGCTATCCTATCTTCTCATTACGTAGATTTATCTTTACAAATTTAAATCTGTCCTTTCGTTCTGTCCTTGAAAGAGGTTGTTAGATTATCTTTACTGACCAGCCATTGTTGTAAAACCTAATAAACTTAATTAGAAGAGAGCTTTTTTTGCAACTCCCCTATTCCCTTCCCCACCCATTTCAAAATCTCAAGTATTTTGTAAATCCGTGGTTTACAGGGGTGTGCTAATAAGATTAAAAATGTCCCTTTTATGGACACAGCTAACAGTTGCTAACATTTGTTGGCAATTGATGAAGCAATTGCATTCTTTAGATATGTAGATTCAGTTGAAGGAAGGGGGAAAATTAGTTTCCTGTAAGAGAGAATGGGGATCAAAGGACCCTCAAAACCAAGAACATAGTTACCTTAGTATGAAAAACAGAATAATCTCATATGTGCTCAAATCTCTCGTATTTTGCATGAGCTCAAGTATTCCCATAGATATAAAAGTGTATTCTCACAAAAATAAATGTGTGGGGTCTTAGAGATGGGGAAGAATTCAAACTGTCACTGTTCCAAAACTGAGATTAACACAGACTTTACTACAGCAATATATATATATATTTTTTGTGTGGTACGCGGGCCTCTCACTGTTGTGGCCTCTCCCGTTGCGGAGCACAGGCTCGGGACACACAGGCTCAGCAGCAAAGGCTCACGGGACCAGCCGCTCCGCGGCATGTGGGATCTTCCTGGACTGGGGCACGAACCTGTGTCGCCTGCATTGGCAGGCGGACTCTCAACCACTGAACCACCAGGGAAGCCCCAGAAATATTTTAAATGCTTGAGTTAGGCTTTTCACTGTACTTTGTTCAACGAGAATGCCTCCTTTGCCACCTATATATATAAATAAAATGTTGCCATCTACATTTAGAGTAGCAGAGGACCTGGAAGTTTTACTAACTTAAAGCAAGAGCCCCTGGAAGCAATACTAAAGTAGTGGACACATTTTATTCTTAAAAAGTAGTTTGGGGTGGGAGAGGAGAAACCAGATGGAATATCCCTTTATTTGGGTATTTAAGAGCTAGTTAAATGGTGTAAGGAAATGTATCCTGACCTAAGTATTCAGAAAAACTGAATTTTATTTGCAACCCTAACCTTAAGTATTTTCTGAGGCTTCAATATTGTAATCTTCTAAAAGAGAAGTCAGATTCTAAAGCTTTTTATAGGTTTAAAAAATATTGTACTATAGGGGCTTCCCTGGTGGCACAGTGGTTGAGAGTCCGCCTGCCAATGCAGGGGACACGGGTTCGTGCCCCGGTCCGGGAAGATCCCACATGCTGCGGAGTGGCTGGGCCCGTGAGCCATGGCCGCTGAGCCTGTGCGTCTGGAGCCTGTGCTCTGCAACGGGAGAGGCCACGGCATTGGGAGGCCCGTGTACCGACAAAAAAAAAAAAAAAAAAATTGTACTATATACTAAAGATGACTCCTGTATTTTGAAGTAGAAGGAAGACATTTACATGCTCTTTGCCTTTTATAGCTTCTTATAATTCAGATAATATGTAAAATTCTGATGGGCAGATCCTCACCCATTCTCCTTAATACTTGTCAGGAAAATCAAATTCTCTTAACAGTGAACCATAGCAATAGATAGATAGTTAGAAATTAGAAGACACTCCCAAATTAGAAGAGTTTGGGAAATATCTTCTTTTTAAAATATTTAAGAAAGGCTGTAATTCTCCCTGCAGGTGGGGGAGGGACCTCACTTAAATGACCTCTGTAGGTCCCTTTCAGTCTAAAAAAATCCTTGCTTAGATTCTCATACAGGGCAAGCACAAAACGATTTTACTGTTCAGCACAGTCGTATTCCTGGCAAGGAATGAGATTCAACAGTGAAAATCAAGCAAAACTTGTTTCATATCCTCTTCTAACACTGTGTACACTAGCCCCACCACTCCCTCTCAGAGCTGCTTTGAAATAATGCCTGAGGCTTTAACTCATTTGTCTGCAGTGAACATTCTGCAGTGTAATAATTAAACGCCAGAGAGATGTCCTGACAGGGAGGAAATTCAAATCATTGATGTTCCATGTACACATTGAAAACTTTACCAAGGCCAGGCCTTGAAAGGCACTATAAAAGTTGAAATGTCTAGGTTTCCCCTGTGTTCCCCACTTCACCCCCATTATCTTGTTCTGGTCAGTCTGTGTGACCTAGAAATATTTAGATAATCAAATTATATTTTTTAATTTCTATTTTAATAACTCAAACTATTAATTCCTGGAAATGCACTATCATGCATGGCATTCGGGGATATTGGTGTAGGCTTTTATTTTTAATTTATTTATTTTTGGCTGTGTTGGGTCTTTGTTGCTGCGCGCGGGCTTTCTCTAGTTGCGGCGAGCGGGGCCTACTCTTTGTTGTGCTGTGCAGGCTTCTCATTGTGGTGGTTTCTCTTGTTGTGGAGCATGGGCTCTAGGCGCACAGGCTTCAGTAGTTGTGGCACGCAGGCTCAGTAGTTGTGGCTCATGGGCTCTAGAGCGCGGGCTCAGTAGTTGTGGCACACGGGCTTCGTTGCCCCGCGGCATGTGGGATCTTCCTGGACCAGGCTCAAACCCGTGTCCCCTGCCTTGACAGGAGGATTCTTAACTACTGTGCCACCAGGGAAGTCCTGGGTAGGCTACTTTTTATTTGGAAGAATTTCATTAGTGTTTTGGAGTTCCTGCAGTTTCTCTGTCCCTTTGTTTTCTCAGCCTCTGTTCTCTTCCCCTGCATTGTTCATTAGCAAGGGCATGAAACCCTGCTCCCAATGACTCATTATTACTCACTAGAGTGATCTACTTTTCTTTGTGAGACTAAATTTTCAAGATGCTTGAGTTGCCATTCCTGAGGAGAACAGGTCCTAAGAACACATCCTATTAACTCTCATCTCTCCATGATAATGCTGGGAAGCACTGATGCTGATCACAGAAAATGGAATAGCTGCTCCATTTGATGCTGGCCAAGCCCAACACCACTGCAAAGACTTTCTGCAATGAGCAGAGCCTAGGGCCTGATTGGGGGAAAACACACA
>NW_021703768.1:125764993-125823625 GCF_005190385.1 Monodon monoceros
ACACACACACACACACACACACACACACACACACACACACAAAACAAACAAAAAAACTCTGGATTGTAAGCCCCTAATCCACAAAGCCAAAGATGTCAAATTATGTTTATAGAGCCCTTTACAGTTCATAAAGTAATTTCTCATTCACTAAATTGTGCTTTTCCTTACCTGTTTTAGAGATAGGTAAAGCATCTCTTATTATATTCATCTTGTGTGTGATGAAGCTGAAGCTCTGGAGAGGTGTGGTGACTTCTTGAGAACTCCCTAAGATCCATATCAGTGTTCTATAAAGTATGCCTGTTCACTCTCACAGTTAGCATGTCCTCTCCAGACCCTGGTGCCTGCTTTCAATCTGGATAGGGAGTATATTAGCAGTCACTACCTCAGTTGAAGTAGGGTTGATTTAAATCATCCCCCTCCAGCTGGTTGACCCAGCCCACCTGCAGCTCAATTGATCTCTCAATGTCAAAGTTGCACAACTTGGTGCTCAAGCATGGTCTGGGTTCTGACTTCCAGCTGTGTCTGAACTCCCACACACTTTTGAGGGCTGACACCCATCTCCTCCATGTCTGAATCTCAAGCCCTGTAGTCCCTGGCTCTACAGCTGTTCACAGATCCTGGCTACCTGACCTCAATTATTTACCTCGAGCCATCCCTCCTGGACAATGCTGCTTACTCTTGCCTCACCAGTGTTAATTACTTCTGCCTCTCCCCCTTTCAGATTCTAAAGCCAACTGACCTATTTAAATGTTACTTACCTATCAGACTTTCCAGACCCTCCTTACTTCCTGTTGGACCCTGAATCTGACCTGAACTCCTAAGACTGCTTATCTGTGTTCTTCTAGTCTAGGCAAATGATAGCCCCTTCTAACCTATATGAAACATTTTCTTTTGTTGCTTAGAATTTCAAATTCTGTTGACCTTCTTAGCTTATGTTTTCTTGGCCCACACTGTCATCAATTACCATAGCTTCTGCTTAGTTGAAATAGGATATGTAAAAGCACCGTGTTTAAGCCATAAACCCCATACAAATGTACCCTGCTGCTGTAATTAGGCAATTCAAGCCAGAGGTGACTTTTTCTAACCTTTCTGGTGGAGGAAGACAGGCTGTCAGCTGAAACAGGAACTTAACAATTATTACCCCAAACCAAAAATAAGTGTATCGACTATTATACTACCGCAACTGATTTCTTTGTGTAGTTGATTCCTTTTGACAAGGTCACCACCATAGGCTTTTAAGATGTGTCATAGGAAACAGAAATAATATTCTAGGCTATTCTAAAGGCCTCAGACCCTTTTTTCTAATCAACCTGAAGATATTGAGTTTTCAGAGGGCATCTACTCTGATAGATTTTCCCATGCAGTGTTGTTCTTACTCACATTACCTATGTCAAAAAGAAAAAAAAGATTTTGTGGGGAAGGTAATTTCATTGTTTTAAAGTTTTAGATCGGGTGACTGAGGCCCAGAGATCTTAGTTAACTTGCTCAAGTGCCCTAAATAAGTTAAGGGTGCATTTTGTACTTGAACTCAGATTTTTTTCTGACTCTAAAGAATCTGCTTTTTTATTTCTCCAGTCCATGCTTCTCAAAACTGTAAAACATTCTGGGAAGAAAACTGCTCATTTATTTCAAGATTAAGTGAAGATATATATAAAAGTCCACTTAACAGATCACGTAATATGCCACAGAAAGGTATGTTCAAGAACCCATGCCAGATTATGGTTTTCAATGATTATACAATGCTGCCATCTTGTGGATATGATCATTTGCTGTTGCATTAGCTGGCTTCTGTAGCCAAGCATCGTGCTGGGTCAGAATCACCTAGTTGGATCTGAACGTTCAAATGTTAAATGCCCAGGAAAGAGTTGGAGTTGGGGAATTTAGAATAACATTTGAGGGGCTAAGCAAGTGTCAGGAGTTTGAGCAAACCTATTGTGCTTTCTGAACAAGATCAAGCATTGCATTATTTCTCGTTAACAATACTTGAATGCTATGATATAAAGTCAGTGCATCTTATATTTACATGATGAGGGGATAAGAGAGAAAAGAAAACAAAGGTATGTCTTTTCCATATGGATAACCAGTTACTCCTGCATCACTGGTTGAAAACAATTTCCCTTTCTGCCAGTCTTAGTCAGTTTGGGATGCTATAACAAAATACTATAGATAGGCTGGGTATCTTAAAGAACAGAAATTTATTTTCTCACAGTTCTGGAGGCTGGAAGTCTGAGATCAGGGTTCCAGCAAGGTCAAGTTCTGGTAAAGGCCCTCTTCTGAGTTGCCAACTTCTCATGGCAGAAAGCAGTTACAGGTTATCAAGAAGAGTAAACATCACCCAAGGACTTTGTTTCCTCTCTGGGGAAAGAGTTAGTGTGTTTTCAATTGTATACAAGATGGTTGTATCATGGTAGGTGGAAGTATGACCTTGTTATTGTCTTTATTTGGAGACCAGGTATGGTTTAAGGAGATGCATATGCGTGCCAAGTTAACAAGGGATGAACTTGTGATTATAAATTTTATGTGTCATCTCAGCTGGGCCATAATGCCCAAATGTTTGGTCAAACATTCTGGGTGTTTTTATGAAGGTATTTTTTGGATGAAATTAACATTTAAGTAGATGGACTTTGAGTAAAGCAAAATACCCTCCATAATATGGGTGGGCTTCATCTAGTCATTTGAAGGTCTTAATAAAACAAAGACTGACCTCTCCCAAGCAAGAAGGAATTCTAGCAGACAGCCTTTGGAACTCTTTGCAACTCTTCCCTGGGTCTCAGCTTGCTGGCCTACCCTGCAGATTTTGAATTTACCAGCTTTCACAATCACATGAGCTAATTCCTTAAAATAAATCTCTCTGTCTCTCTTTCTCTCTCTCTCTCTCTGTCTGTCTCTCTCTCTCACACATACACACACACACATCCTGTTGGTTCTTTTTCTCTGGAAAACTCTAATACACTCATTCACTTTAATCAGGTCACTGCTAAAATGTTCTCTCCTTAGAAACATTTTTCGTGACCAAATTATTTAAAATAGCCCCTTACACACACCTGCTCACCATACCTAGTTACTTTTCAGCTCTTTACCCTACTTTATTTTCCTTCACAGCACTTACTAGTATCTAAAATTTTTTATATATATATATATATATATATATATAAAACTCTTTTATTGACTTAATTCCTTCACTAGAACATTTGCTTAATGAGACAGGAACTTTCTCTGTCTTATTCATTAATGTATCCCCAGCTCAGTGCCTGCCTCAATAATAGCCATTGAATGATTGAATGGAATATATGTATATATAAAATGTAGATTTACATATGTACATATTCAGCATATGGCTCTGAAACCTGCCTTTTTTCAGTTAACAATATATCATATCTATAACATGGACTTCTCCACATGTCTGTACCTTGAGATAAACCTTGTTCTTTTAATTGGTTGTGTAGTATTCCATGGTGTGGACATACTGGAATTTATTTAACTATCCCCTGCTGATAGTTTTTGAGCTGTTTCTATCCCTTCACTTTGATTTTTTAGAAGTCACAAACCACAGCAATATGCATGTATCTTTGTGCACTTGTGTGTGGATTTCTATAGGATAAATTAATAGAAGTGAAATTCCTGAGTCAAAAAGGTTTTGTCAACTCACACTCTTACTAATTGGTTATACCCTTGCCCACCCAATTGCTGATTTTTAAATACGTGGCAGTAAGACCTTGAGGCTATACTCCAGGGTGGTGAATGCATACTGCAGGAGAGGGAGTTTCCTTTTCTCACTAGACTTCTTTCTCATGCACTTTCCAGGAAAGCATTGCTTTGACCTGACAGAGGGTACATCCAACAAAAAACCAATGAATAAAAATCTGATATTCCAATAATTCAAACAATATTTGAAAAGGTACTGGTCAAATATTTCAACTGTAGTTTTACTTGGTGGTGTGAAATACACCAGTTGAAAGGAGTTGGTGGTGTGAAACACACCAGGTGAAACACAGCAGTTGAAGGAAGTTGTTCATAAGGAAGTTTAATAAAAGTCCAGCTCTCCTCCCAGCTTTATCTGACTGTTCTTTCTCAGTCTTTTTTGCTGGCTTTCTTTTCTCTGCCTGCCGCTTGGCTGTGTTCACCAGGTCTTTGTCCTTAGGCTTCTTCTTTTTATGTCTTTCCTATTTTCCCAGGGTGATCTCATTCACTCTTCCAGCTCCCTGTACAGTAGATATGGCAGTGATCTCCAAATCTATATTGCCAAGCCAAACTTCTGTCTCCCAGAACCTTACATCTATCTTCCCACTGGACACCTCTACTTGGATAAGCCACAGGGGTCAGCTAGTCCCAAACTGGTTGTATTACTTGTCCCCAAACCTTTCCTTCTCTAGGAGCTTTTTCTTTTTCTTTTTTTGTTTTTTTATAAATTTATTTATTTATTTATTTTTGGCTGCGTTGGGTCTTTGTTGCTGCACACGGGTGCTCTCTAGTTGCAGTGAACGGGGGCTACTCTTCGTTGCAGTGCGCGTGCTCATTGCAGTGGCTTCTTTCGTTGTCGAGCAAAGGCTCTAGGCATGCAGGCTTCAGTAGTTGTGGCCTGCAGGCTCAGCAGTTGTGGCTCATGGGCTGTAGAGTGCAGGCTCAATAGTTGTAGCGCACGGACTTAGTTGCTCCGTGGCATGTGGGATCTTCCCGGACCAGGGCTTGAACCCATGTCCCCTGCATTGGCAGGCGGATTCTTAACCACTGTGCCACCAGGGAAGTCCCCTAGGATGATTTTTCTTTAATGAAGGCTACCAGCATCCATCTAGTTACCCGAAACATAAATCTCAGAGTCAGCATAGGCCCTCCATCCTCACATCCTGTAGGTGTCCTCAAATTCTATAGATATTTCTTTAGCATTTTACTCTTACCCTCCTGCCCTCTACTTCACTACTACTGCAGCCTTAATCTGGAGCCTATAATCTCTCCCCTGTCTGAAAAGTACAATTTTCTAACTGGTCTCTCACCCTCCAGCCTTATTTCCTTCTGGGATCCATTTTCCATTCTCTGGACAGATGATCTTTCTAAAATTCTAATAATATCATGCTATCCCCATTCCTCAGTGACTCCCCGATCGCCTACAGGTAAAGTATAAATTCCTTAGCATGGCATACATGCCTTGCATGATCTGGAGCCTGTCTGTCACTGCACACTCCAATGTATATCATTCAGTCCAGTTACAATGAAGTGATTGCAGTCTCTGAAAAACACAAGGTAGTTGCATATTGTTATGCCTTTGCATGTAGTCCTTTCTACCTGGCGTAACTTTCTATGCCTATCTGCTTGGTAAAAATTCTCTTTAAAGACTCAGTAGGACGGGTTACATTATCTTTGGCTCCCCAAGCTCCCTGTAGAATTGCTGTCTCCCTCCTACAGCAGATACTGTTGGCTGCCTACCCAAGAACATTCCGCCTTATTTTTCCTCTTTCCCAGTAAGACTCCAATTTTGTCAAGGCTACATGACTATATGCTTCAGAAGGGAGCTGGCCCAATGTTGAGTGTTCATTCATCTAAGCCAGTCAGCGATTGGTTTAGGTATGGTTAGATATGGACATGCTATTCTAGTCAATGATATAGAAGAAGTCTGCTGGACAGCTTTTTGGAGGGTTTGATCTCTTGAACAGACACACAGGCAGAGATGGTCTTTTCTTCTGATAGACATTATAGCTTCTGGATGAGCTGGATTTCTGGCACTAGAACCAAAGGGGTACTGACTAATACAAGGAGTACAGTAGAAGCAAAGTAAGTTCCCCTAAACTTGGCTAACAAATCATGATGGTAATGGGTTAAAACCAATTACTAGAACTAAGGCACTTAATCAGTGATGGAGTTCCAGCAAAGTAGACTTAGAGGGACTCTCCTAAGCTTCATAGCCAAGGCTCCACATATTTCTACAGATTAAGAACAGGACTATTCCAGAGCTCAAGGCCGGATCTGTGTGGGGAGGTTGTGGTCTTGCCCACGGGATGAAGGAGCCAGAAAACCTGGAAGGGAGAGAGAACAGCTCTGTCCTTAGAAGGGTTATTATACCTGCAAAGAGCCAGGAACCCACAGGGAAGCCTCTGGAAGCCAGGAAGGGAGAGAAACAAAAGAAGTATCAATACTAAGTGGTGTTTCTCAGTACAAATTAGCAAACTGGCCCAGAGGTGGTATGACACACTGGAAGAAATGCAGGCTTTGGAGTCATACTGCTGAGGTTGCAGTCCCAGTTCTGCCACTTCTAGCAGCAAGGCCCCTGGCAAGTTTCTGAATCTCTCTAAATCTCAGGTTTCTCATTTGTAAAAAGAAGATGGTAATACTTTTCTTTTAGGGCTGACTAGCAGAGTATCTGGCTTACAATATGGGCTCAATAAAGCAGACACTCTTGATATAAAATTTTTTATATGTTGCTAATGAGGTTACTACACTAGCCTGTTATCTGATAAAAGTTTAATTCTGCTAAAGACCCGGCAACCAATAATTTCTTGACTTGTCTTTCTGACAATTTAAAATCTCAGAATGAATAAATGATTCAAGAAACATACATTTGGACTTAGTAGAATTTTTTAAAAATGGTGATGGGAATCTTTGGAGAAAGCAACCATATGAGAGAAAATATGGAGTAGTAGTAGTTGGTTATGCACTTATCACCTATGAGCCGTGTACTCTTGGACAGGTTACTTCATCTCTCTGAGCTTCAGTTTCCTCATCTGTAAAATGCAAATAATATCTATAATATAGGATGACTATCACGATTAGAAATAATCCATGAAAAATTTCTGGCATGTATTAGGTACTGAGTAAGTAGCACCTATTTTTAGTATTACTGTAGAAATTAGAGTGGTAAATTTCATAGAATTAAATTAAAAAATAGATATGATCCCAAGACTGAGACTCTAAAAGAGGTAGGCAGTCTTCTTAAAAATTGATCAGAAAAATAAATTGGATTTATTATGCTCATGGCACTGTCCCCGCTGTGCTGCTAAGTACACTTCTGACACAGTTGACCCCTTTGCAACCTTTCTTTGCTCAACTCTGCAATTATAAGTGATTCCAATAAGAAATAAAAGGAGAGGCTTGGGAAGAAAATATTGTGACTGTAAAGAAGTTCTCTGACTAGCTAAAATTTTAACAAGTTGAGTAATAAGTATGACAGCCACCTCTTCTGGTTTTGAGAGTTCAGCTCAGGTGCTGTATTAAGCATTTTACACAGATTATACTCTTTAATTCTTTCAGGGTTTTTTTTTTTTTTGGTATTTTTTTTGGTTTTGTTTCTGTTTTTGCGGTACGCGGGCCTCTCACCGCTGTGGCCTCTCCCGTTGCGGAGCACAGGCTCCGGACACGCAGGCCCAGCGGCCATGGCCCACGGGCCCAGCCGCTCCGCGGCACGCGGGATCCTCCCGGACCGGGGCACGAACCCGCGTCCCGTGCATCGGCAGGCGGACTCTCAATCACTGCGCCACCAGGGAAGCCCTAATGCTTTCAGTTTTGGCCTATAGATTATTAGAAGACTTTATAGTGGACATTTGTCATATTCCTGGCTGCCCAGCCTCCAAATTGCCTTTATAAGTTTGGGGAACAGGCCACGGTGTGAGGCAGGCCCCTACATCTCACTCATGGAAGCCCAAAGGCCCTGGTATCAGTCTTTCCTGATTGTTGACTGCTTGGGACCCAAGCATGACTGATTAGCCCATCCCTCCAGGATTGTGATTCTGGAAATAGGGGTCAGGAGAAGAAGGCAGGGCTTCCATGGTGGCGCAGTGGTTAAGAATCCGCCTGCCAATGCAGCGGACACGGGTTCGAGCCCTGGTCTGGGAAGATCCCACATGCCACGGAGCAACTAAGCCCACGCGCCACAACTACTGAGCCTGCGCTCCAGAGCCCACGAGCCACAACTACTGAGCCCACGTGCCACAACTACTGAAGCCTGGGCTCCTAGAGCCCGTGCTCTGCAACAAAAGTCACTGCAATGAGAAGCCCGTGCACCGCAACGAAGAGTAGCCCCCGCTCACTGCCACTAGAGAAAGCCCGCACACAGCAACAAACACCCAACGCAGCCAAAAATAAATAAAATAAATACATTAAAAAAAAAAAAAGAAGCAGGCAATGTGTAAAATCTACTCTGGAAGTGGTGGTATTCAGTATCTGGTGGCAGTGATGGCAGCTGGGTCAGCTATGGCATCCAATCCCCAGGGCATTGCAAGTGTCCAGCAGCAGCATCCTTCCTATGGCGTGGTTTCCTCTGTGGGTCTGGCCACCCAGCCTACGTTGGTGCTTCCTGTATTCTTAGCCTGGTTTTCTAGTCTGCATTGATTCTTTGAGCTCCCTGATACTCTTTGAATAAATTCCTTTTCTGCTTCAGTTAACTAAAATCGGATTTTTTTGTGTACAACCAAAAGACTGGCTACTACATAGTCTTTAGGTAATGCTCAACCCAAAAGAGTCTGATGTTGCTGCTTTTAGTACAGACCTCTGGATAAAGTCATGGTCAAGTGTGCAACTGGTCTGGGAGTTCTGTCTAGGTTTCCTTTAAGCCCATGCACCTCAGGGAAAATATCTGCTGCCCCACCCTAAATGAACTATTCTCTATCTTCCACAACTTCTTAATTCACACTCATTCACTTACCCAGTCAATAATCACTTATTAAGCACCTACTATATACAGGGCAATATGCCAGGCACTGAGAGGAGTCCAAAGATGAATAAGCTGTAGCCTTGACAGTATACTTTGAAATTTTGAACGAGGTAAATATATTTTCTTAAAAAATAAATTAAGGACTTCCCTGGTGGTCCAGTTGTTAAGACTCTGCACTTCCAATGAAGGGGGCACGGGTTTGATCCCTGGCTGGGGAAGATCCCGCATGCTGCGCGGTGAGGCCAAAATAATTTAAAAATTTAAAAAATTAAAAAATTGATCACTCTGTTGAGGGTAGAAGTGAAGGGGAACTCTTTTTATCTTTGAGTTAGTATCACTGGGGACCAGGTGATATCCATTTCTTTGTAAATGTTCTAGAAATCAATCCCAAAAGGCAATTGGATTCCTTTGTTAGAGGTTTCCAGTCAAAACAAACAAGTAGCTCTCCAGAGCTCTGAGAAAAGAATGCCTCTTTTGAAGCTGACAACTAGATTTCTGCTTATCAAAATATTTGTGACTAGGATGAAAGATGGGGAATTAGTGCCAGTGCATTAGAAATTTAACTCAAGATAACCCATAGTCCTAAAATAGAATCAAAGAAACATCAGTTTCAAATAAAAATATCATCTAGCTTTTCTCCTTTTCCTTAACTTATGAAATAAATTGTACTCCAGGGAAGCAGGGACTCCACTTCCTCTTGAACCCCTATATTATAGTAATTTGCCCGGGAGGTTTGACACTTCTATCTGAAAACACAGAATATTCAACACAAGCAAGGAAGAAGGGCACACACATATTAGAAATGGAAAGTAAATAGGTAAAGCAGATGATTCCAGACACCTGGGACAAGTGGTCTCTCTCTCTCTCTCTCTCTCTCACTCACACACACACACACACACACACAAAAGGAGCATAAAGTGAGGTGCTGAGCACTCACAAGACCCACACCCACAAACAGGAAGTCTGATCTAGAAGTCAGACTTGTTTTTGGGGTCAGGTCTTCATTACCTGGGTGACTTTGGACAAGTCACTTAACCACTCTAGGACTCAAAATTCTCTTCAGAATTCCTTCAGAATTAGAAGGAAATTTAGAGATCACCTAAACTTTAACTTTTGCATGACTCTTCTTTGAAGCATCCCCAATAACCAATAAGCCTCTCTAGTTGAATGCTGACTTTTTTTTTAAATTAATTTATTTATTTTTGGCTGCGTTGGGTTTTCATTGCTGCGCACTGGCTTTTCTCTAGTTGCGGCGAGCGGGGGCTACTCTTCATTGCGGTTCGCGGGCTTCTCATTGCGGTGGCTTCTCTTGTTGTGGAGCATGGGCTCTAGGCACGCAGGCTCAGTAGTTGTGGCGCACGGGCTTAGTTGCTCCACGGCATGTGGGATCTTCCCAGACCAGGGCTCGAACCTGTGTCCCCTGCATTGGCAGGTAGATTCTTAACCACTGAGCCATCAGGGAAGCCCTGAATGCTGACTTTTAGTGACAGGATGCTCACTCTCTCCAGGCAACTGATGTCATTTTTGAAATGCTCTGATTGTTAGATAAGTTCTTCCTTACATATTTGCAATTTGTCTCCCTATAGCTTTCCCCATGCTAGTGACCTCTAAGTTCATGTATGTGAAGTCTGATCCATGAACAGCTCTTTAAGAAAGCTCTCAACTTCCTTTGCTTTTCTCCTCTACAGACTAAAACCACCCCCTCCTCTTCTACTGTTCTCATCCATCACATTCAAGATACAACACCATGCTGGTCTTCATATTTTTATGCATGTAGAGTAGTGCTTAAGCACCCTGAGGCCTCAGACAGTCTGAATTTGAGTACTGGTCCTGTCACTGAGTAGCTGTGTGACAGTGTGCAAGTTACTCTCATTTCTCTAGCCTCAGTTTTTCTCTCTAAAATGAGGATGATAATAGATATACCTATCGTTAGAGAAGTTATGAATCTGATTGATGAGGAAATACAAATAAAATGTTTAGTACAGTACCTGACACTGAGTAAGCAATATTACTAGTGCTATCACTAATAATAGTAATAACGTTCACATAATTAGAGTAAGAATGAATATTAGAATCGGAGGATTTAGAAAAGTTAATCTAGTCCATTTATCACTCCATAAACAAGATTTGGTTGCCCTGATATGAAACTTTCTATACTTTTCGTAATGATCACTTTCAAGTGTGTGTTCATTATCAGACACGCCCCAAGGGGGCAGGGACCTTGTCTGTTATGTTGACTGCTGAATACTTGGTGCCTAGAACAGAGTCCCACTCACTACTCTGAGTCATAGAAAAGGCAACTGGGGTGCAGGGAGACTGGCAGATTTATCTAAGATTGCGCAGAGGGCTCCCAAGAGAGCTAGGATAGGAACCCAGAAATCCTGGGCAGCCGGCACTCAGAATTAAAATCAAGGTCCAGCCCTAAAGTTTGGTGATTCGGGAAAGAGCACAGATATTCAGGGATCCTGGGGTCAACATTCCCACCGGATGGCCTAACTGCCGGTCCCTGTTTTGGTGCTGAGTAGCCCGAGGGAGGAGTAGGTGCCTAAATGAGAAGTCGCGGGTGGGTGGGTCACCGGGCGCAGCATTGACACCCACTTGCAAGGCTTCGCGCTGGTTGCGGGCCAGCGCACGGCAGTTGCAGTCGCCGGGCCACCCCGGCTGGGACCCACTGCAGGGAGCGTCCAGTGGAAAACAACCTGCCTCCAGTTGGACAATTAACAAAGGCGAGAGCCGGGGCCGCGCCCTCTCGGCGCACGCACATACGCAGCGTGGGCAGAGCCGCGCCCGCCCGCGCCCTCCCTAGGAACAGCGCGCGCAGGCCACAGCGCGGCGTGGGGCCCGGAGACCGGCGCCTTTCCTTCCCTGGCTGCGCAATCGCCGGGGCGGTCGAGCTCCTTCCGGCAGCTGGCACCCTGCGCGAGCGGTGAGTCTGCCCGGGTGATTGGGCCGGCAGGATAGGGCCAGGGAGGGTCGCAGGGAAACAGCTGCTGATCAGATCCGGAAAGGGAGGTTGGGGGAGCGCTGGAGCGACGACGCCGGTCCGGGTTGCTTGGTAGCTAGCTTTGTGTCTTGAGTCTAATGGGAATGCAAGCAACCTGATCCAGCTGACGCAAGCGGGTCAGTTTACAGGTGGAAAACTGAGACCCAGAGAGGTAAGCTGGCCTGTCATTGTTTATCCCTCTGCTTAAGTGTAGCATTGGGGGCGACTTTTTAATGACTCCATATACGTTAAAACAATGGAATAATACAAACAATGGTTAAAAAAAATTCTTGACAAGGAAAGTATAATTATAAATAGGGAGTCAAGGCCAGGGGAAAAGAGAAAGGAAATCTGTGGTCTATAGGTGAGCTGCCTGGGCCAACAGCCCTCAGAGAAGTAGTGCCAAGACTGGGACTGGAAGCCAGAACTTCCGACCCCTGCCGCACTGCTCCCTGGACAGCGAGCGCCAGGAACTTAGAGAATCGGGAAGCTGACAGCCTGCCTACAGCTTCTGACGCCCCTAGCTGCCTGATTTTGGACACATTGTTTAACCTCTCCAAGGCCCAGTTTTTTTTGTAAACTTGAGGTAAGATTGCTTCGTCTTTCATGTTGTTGTCGGACTACAGATGAACGTTGAGCCCAGTGCCCCACTCGTAGTAGGTGCTCAATAAAAGGGCTGGCGCACACAACCCAGTGAGTCAAAGCCGTGCCAGTTAAGAAAGAGGGATGACCTGCGGGAACTTGGGCTGTATCCGAAATAAAAGAAAAAGAAATTTAAAAATTTAAAACATGCAAATATAAAGTCAGCCCTATTATGACTTATAAGCGGCTGCACATACCTTGGTGATAGTAACCTAAATAAGAGTGCACCTATTTAGAATAATGCCCAACACTCAATATTTGACCCTAGGTCAAATGCTGAAAGTAGAAACTACCAGACATTCTAACAAGGACAGATTATTGGGCCTCACATGCCCCTTTTGAATGGAGCCAGCATCTGTATAGTTGTAAATGAGAGGAAAGAGAAGGACATACATGGGAACCTGGGCACCTCCCTAATCTTGCCCACAGATGGAGGCTCAGCTGAGTTTCTGCCAGGGTACAGGAGTTACTTGGCAGTTGGCTCATATCCCTCTTGGATCAGCAGCTTGCTGTGGTAAACAGTGCCTTGGTTGATTCTGTTCTAGAACAAATAAATGGCTTTTTATTTAACTGATTAGGAAGGGGGGTTGTTTTGGGTGCTGTAACTGAAGCAAAATGGCATTTGTTGAGCTTGATTGTCCAAAGCCTGTTGCTTATTGACAGGCTTAAGCTCTTTAAAATCGATGGATCCAAAATTATGAGGAGAGGGCCTGGGCAGCCCTACTTATCTATAAAAGGAACTGCCCTTACCAAATACTGTGTTGTCTCCTTTCCCTATCATTTTAGGCCTTGCCAATAGAGGCAGGGAAATATGGCTTAGGGCAAATAGCCGTTATTTGATTTGGGTTAAGACACACACTGCCTGTCTGGTAGTTACTTTCCTCTCTGTGTATTTATAAGGGGCAGTTTTTCCTCAGAGAGAGAAAGAAAGAGAATGTGTATGTGTATGTCTGGAACGTCTTTTGCCCTCTGTCTTCTCAACTTCAAACAGTCATTTCTCAACCCAGAGAAGTCCTTTTTCTGCAAGCTTGGTGATTTTGGCACATTCTTTTCCTTGCTAGCTCTGTTGCCTAATTTTTTTTCACAGTAGCTCTCTTAGAAAGTTTTTTTTTTTTTTTTTTTTGCAGTACGCGGGCCTCTCAGCGTTGTGGCCTCTCCCGTTGCGGAGCACAGGCTCCTGACGCGCAGGCTCAGCGGCCATGCTTCACGGGCTCAGCCGCTCCGCGGCATGTGGGATCTTCCCGGACCGGGCACAAACTCGTGTGCCCTGCATCGGCAGGCGGACCCCCAACCACTGCGCCACCAGGGAAGCCCAGAAAGTTTTTTTGATTTGATCTTTAGGTTCCAAACTCTTGGTGTTCCATGGGACAACATAGAGCACACACAGTCGTTCTCTTAGACAAAGGCTCTTACTTATTTGAAGGCAGTCCGTGTACCCCTTCCGTGCGTTTGCCTCTCCAGACTCACTGTCTTCATTCCTTCAGCTATTCCTTAGGAGGACAATAGTAAGAGCAGACTTTCTTAAGAAATCTACAGATCGCTTGTGTCAGAATTACCTAGGGGCTTGTCAAAATGCACCATCTGTGACCTACTGAATCAGAATCTTCCAAGAGTGGGGGCAAGAATTTGCATGCCTAATAAGTGCTCCTGGTGGTTCTTGTGCACCTCTGGTTGCCTGTGTGTGTGTTGGGGGGTAGGAGTATTAATTATTTATACATTTCTGTATTGTTTGTCTAGTTATGTAATAAGTGAGAGCCTCTTTTGTAATTTTTTTTTTTTTGGCTGTGCCACATGACATGTAGAATCTTATTTCCCCAACCGGGGATTGAACCCACACCCCTTGCAGTGGAAGGGCAGAGTCTTAACCACTGGACTGCGAAGGAAGTCCTCTTTTGTAATTTAAGCAAACAAACAAAAAACCCATGATGTCCAAAGAGAATATATTGGTGGCAAATAAGCACTTGAAAAGATGTTCAAGATCATTAATCATTGGGGAAATGCACATTAAAACCACAAGCAGATAAAACTTCATACAAAGACTGGCTACATCAAGTGTTGACCAGGTTGCCAGAACTCATACACTGTTGGTGGGAAAGTAAAATGGTACAACCACTTTTTAAAAGTATGACATTTTCTTTTAAAAGTATATACCTATCTGTGATCTAAACATTGCATTCCTAAAAAAAAAAAAGAAGTGAAAAATAAGCATTGCATTCCTAGGTCCAGCTTTATTGTAATTGAGAAACAGGAAGCAACCAATTTTTTATCCAGTGCATAAACTGTGGTATATTTATATAATATAATACTACACAGCAATAAAAAGTAACGAACTATTGATACGTGCTACAACATGGATGAATGACAAAATAATTTTGTTGAAAGGAAGAAGCCAGACAAAAAAGTGTACATACTACATAATTACAATTATATAAAATTCAAGGGGAGTTTCTGTCTCTTAGCTGACCTCAAACTTTGTTGTGGCTTCCAAGAGTTGTGTGTCTAACTCCACTTGTAACAGTGTCATTGGCAATTTGATCACTATTCTGCCAGTGTTCATCTGTGCCATTCATTCATTAATTCAATTAATTGAGCACCTACTATGTGCTAGATCTAGAGTAGACACTAGGTGATGCGTTGATGAATATAAGAAACATGGTCTTTGCCCTTGTGGAGCTTCTGCTCTATTGAATGAACCAGTAAAACAAATTGAATAGGAAACATAATTATTGGGGGAAAGGACTGGTTCTTTGGAAGGGGGATGACTTTCAGGGAAGACTTGTCTGGGTTTCGACAGAGGAGTAAAGCAGTCAATTTTATGTTTTTGAATGACCACTCCACTCTGGTGCTGTGTATGCATCCAGTCAGGAGGCTGTTGTGCTGATTCAAGAGAAAAATGGTGGAGGTTTAGGCTCAGGTGGTCTTAGAGATGGGAAGCACCGAAAGAACTAATGGCTATCCTTAATGAAACAGGGCAGATCCCAGAGGTTGACACTGACCAACGCCCTTTGAATTTGGTATTTTATCAGTTTTTAGTCCATATTATTGTCCTATTGCTTCCCCATCGCCACATCTTATTCCATTACCTCATCTTATTCCTTATTCCTAAGGATGTCACGAGAGACCAGCAGTACCTTCCTAGTCCAGTTACACTAGCCTGTGGTATTTCTTTGATCTACTGATCTAGTCAGCTTTCATTAAGGGAATGAGGATAGTCTGGCATGACCTGTTTGTCTTTTTTCTGTTAACCTATGCTGGCTCTCAGTGATGTCTGTTTCATAGACAGATGGTCTTTCCAAGGGCTGATAGACCATCTGTTTTAATCAAGTGGCAGAAACCCAACTCAGAGTGGTTTAGGCCAAAGTGGGGTGGGGAATGAAAATGTGTTAGCTCACATTAAAAAAAAAAAATCCGAAGGGAATCAGTCTCCATCATGGTTGGATTAAGTAATGCCATCAGGGCTTAGTCTCATGGTCTCTCCATCTCTCAGCTCCACTTCTTTGTTATTAGTTGCATTGTCAGTTAGGCTCTGCTGTGTAGTTCGTATTACTTACTATTATCATCATGATTAACTATTCTCACCATCTGCTTGAATATGATCAGCCAAGTGTCCTTAGACAACTGCATCCCTCTGATCCACGGTCATGCTACTCTTTCCAGTTTAACAGTAATAGTAACAAAAACAACAGCTGCCATTATTGAAAGCTCACCACGTAGCAGACACTCTGCTATATACTTTACATGGATTATCATATGAAATCTTATAACAACCCTATAAGGAAGGTTATATAATTATCCCAGGAAAGCCAGCTGATTGATCGCAGAATCAGAATTTGAAATCAGGTTTTCTGGCTCCAGGGTCTAGGCTCCTAACCTTCATAGTGACCCCTGCAGTCACTCTTTAGGGCTAAGAAGAGGAAAGCAAAGCCATCAAATAGAGTGCCTATTTTTTACTTTTTCTGAACATGAATGTTAAAATTTAGTTGGCAGTCATAGTAGGGGCAGAGCTGTGGAGGTTATTCTTACAATTTTGTTAATCCCAGACGCTTCTGTGTTTTAGAGTTCTGGAAGCTCTTTGTACAGGACCCACCACTCTGACTCTTGTATGTATCTTTATAAACGAGGCTCGTTAGCCAGGATCCCTGTGTGGCCATTCTCATTTCCATAGGTATTTCCTCCCTTTATTCTTCAACAGGGTCTTTTGTTAGCATGATGTTTAACTTCATCTTCAACAGTCTTCCCATGAACCCTAATCCCTAGAGGTTTTGCTTCCTTTTTTTTCCCTTAAATGTTTAAATTGACCTCCCTCTGTAACCCGGGGTGGGAGCCTGATGGATGTTCATCTTTTCTTGCCATGACATTTTGCCTTCTGAAAGAACTTTTAAGATGATGGTTTCACTTTCCTCTGGGATCTGCTTACTTCCATTCATTTCTTTCTTTCTTTCTTTCTTTCTTTTCTTTCGTTGTGTTGGGTCTTAGTTGCGGCAGGCGGGCTCCTTTGTTGTGGCTCAAGTGCTCCTTAGTTTCAGCACTCAGGCTCTTTAGTTGTGGCATGCAAACTCTTAGTTGCAGCATGCATGTGGGATCTAGTTCCCTGACCAGGGATGGAACCTGGGCCCCCTGCATTGGGAGCACAGAGTGTTAACCACTGAGCCACCAGGGAAGTCCCTGTCTCCATTCACTTCTTTTTTTTAAAGAGTAACCACCTCTTATTTTTTGTTTGTTTTTTGCAGTACGTGGGCCTCTCACTGTTGTGGCCTCTCCCGTTGTGGAGCACAGGCTTCGGACGCGCAGGCTCAGCAGCCATGGCTCATGGGCCCAGCTGCTCCGCAGCATGTGGGATCTTCCCAGACAGGGGCACAAACCCGTGTCCCCTGCATCGGCAGGCGGACTCTCAACCACTGCGCTACCAGGGAAGCCCTAACCACCTCTTTTTTTTAATATAAATTTATTTATTTATTTTTGGCATTGGGTCCTCATTGCTGCATGCGAGCTTTCTATAGTTGCAGTGAGCGGGGGCTACTCCTTGTTGCTGTGCATGGGCTTCTCATTGCGGTGGCTTCTTTTGATGTGGAGCACGTGCTCTAGGCATGCGGGCTTCAGTAGTTGTGGCATGCAGGCTCAGTAGTTGTGGCCTATGGGCTCTAGAGCACAGGCTTAGCAGTTGCGCACGGGCTCAGTTGCTCCACGGCATGTGGGATCTTCCTGGACCAGGGATCGAACCCGTGTCCCTGCATTGGCAGGCGGATTATCAACCACTGTACCACCAGGGAAGCCCTCCATTCACTTCTGATTGGTCAGAATTAGGTTCACAGTATCATTTTCCTTGTTACCTCTGTCTTAAAAGGGGTGAAATCATCAGGATGTCCATAACATTTACTTAGTTCCTCTGCAAAACTTGGAGCAAATAACCAGATATTTTAAATGCCCTATCCTTACTGGGTATATACTCAGAGAAAACCATAATTCAAAAAGACACATGCACCCCAATGTTCATTGCAGCACTATGTTTTCAAAATTTTATTTATTTTATTTTTGGCTGCATTGGGTCTTCGTTGCTGCGTGCGGGCTTTCTCTAGTTGTGGTGAGCGGGGGCTACTCTTCGTTGAGGTGCATGGGCTTCTCATTGCGGTGGCTTCTCTTGTTGCAGAGCACGGGCTCTAAGTACACAGGCTCAGTAGTTGTGGCTTGCAGGCTCTAGAGCACAGGCTCAGTAGTTGTGGTGCACGGGCTTAGTTGCTCTGCAGCATGTGGCATCTTCCTGAACAGGGCTCGAACCAGTCTCCCCTACATTGGCAGGCAGATTCTTAACCACTGCACCACCAGGGAAACCCTCATTGCAGCTCTATTTATAATAGCCAGGTCATGGAAGCAACCTAAATGCGCATCGACAGATGAATGGATAAAGAAGATGTGGTGCATGTATACAATGGAATATTACTCAGCCATAAAAAAAGAATGAAATTGGGTCATTTGTAGAGACGTGGACATGGATGGACCTAGAGACTGTCATACAGAGTGAAGTAAGTCAGAAAGAGAAAAATATCATATATTAGTGCATATACATGGAATCTAGAAAAATGGTATAGATGAACCAGTTTGTAAGGCAGAAATAAAGACACAGATGTAGAGAACAAACATATGGACAGCAAGGGGGAAAGTGGTGGGATGAATTGGGAGATAGGGATTGACATATATACACTAATATATATAAAGTAGATAACTAATAAGAACCTGCTGTATAAAAAAAATAAAATTACAAAAATGAAAGAACCCTAGAGCCGTTTCCAAAATTAAATAAAACAACAAGAAACAAAAATTAAATGCCCTATCTTTATTGTAGAGCCCTTTTTTTCCCGCCTTTAACTTTGTATCCTCACAGTCCAGAAAAATGCTTGGCATGGAATAGCTACTCCAAATATTTGTTGAATAAATGTGTGAATGCCCAAATTATTCTGTGCGAGTGTGGACAGAGGAGGAGAGAGGAGAAGAGAATTAACTGTTTTATCCTATCCTATCCTAGAGTCAGAAGCAGTCACTGCATAACATTCAAGAAACATTTTTTTTTTTAGTACCCACTATGTGCTAGACTGATTTTAGTTCTTAATTGCTTATCACAGGGCATCAAAGAGATCTCAGGACTGAGCATGGACTGGACTATATTGAAAGACATATTTTCCCAAATATATTCTCCAAGACAAACCTCCTTATCAGACCAGACCAGGAAATGGAACAAAGGCACCCAGCCTGTTCTCCCAGGCTTTTAAGCTGCATTTGTCCTGAGAGTGTTGCAAAGATAGTGGATAACTTAAGCTATCTAATATTTCGTTTGTTTTTAACTTTTTACTTTGAAATAAGTATAGGTCAGCATGAAGTTCCAAGGATAGTACAGAGAGGTTATGTGTATCTTCACCAGGTTCCTCCAGTGGTTATCTCAATAGCAGGAAAACCAGGAAATTGGCATTGATATAATCATGTGTTTGATTGTTAGATGTTGTTTTATCACGTGTGTAGATGTCTGTAACCACCATTTCAATTAAGATGCAGATCTATTCTATCACCATGAAGTTCTCCCTGTGCTCTTCCTTTATTGCCACACCCAGGTGCCCACCACCCTCATCCCTAACCAAGTGACCACTAATCTGTTCTCTGTCTCTATAATTTTAGATGTTTTATAAATGATCACACAGTAAGCTTTTCAGGTTGTTCTGTTTTCAGGCAGCACAACTGGATGGTTCTTGAGGGTATCAGTAGTTCATCCCTTTTTATTTCTGAGTATTCTGTGACCTTAGATATACAACTTTTTTTTTTTTTAGCCATCCACCTATTAAATTCACTTAATAAAACAACATTTTGGTTGTTTTCAGTTTTTAGCTATTACAAATAAAGCTTTGACGAACATTCGTAGACAGGTTTTTGTATAGGCATAAGTTTTCTTCCTCTGGAATAGATGCCCTGGGGTGTGATTGCTGGTAAGTGTATGTTTAGTTTTTAAAGAAACTGACAAACTATTTTCTAAAGTAACTGTACCATTTTACATTCCCGTCAGCAATGTATGAGAGATCCAGTTTCTCCGCATCCTTGCCAACATTTCGTATTATATAATATTTTTGGGGGTAACAGCTTTATTGAGATATAATTCACATAATATAATTCACCCTTTTTTTTTTTGGCCACGCCGCATAGCATGCGGGATCTTAGTTCCTGACCAGGGATTGAACCTGCGCCCCCTGTAGTGGAAGCGCAGAATCTTAACCACTGGACTGCCAGGGAAGTCCCTAATTCACCCATTTAAAGTGTACAAGTCAATGGTTTTTAGTATGTTCACTGAGTTGTGCAACCATCACCACTAATAAGTTTAGAACGTTTCACCATCCCCAAAAGAAACCCAGCTACCACACTCCAAATCATTATCCCTTCAGCCCTGGAAACTACTAACCCACTTTCTGTTTCTGTAGATTTGCCTATTCTGGACATTTCCTATAAATAGAATCATCAAGTATGTGGTCCTTTGTGGCTAACTTCTTTCATTTAGTGTAATGTTTTCAAGACCCATTTATGTTATAGCACACATTAGTAGCTCATTCCTTTTCACTGCCAAATAATATATTTTTAAAGAAATAAAAATGTGTTTCTTTCCATTACATGGGCTGTAAACTAAGAGAATAACAAAATGCTGCTACGGAGAAGTTCTGCCAGGCCTGCTTGGAGGTCTGGATTGCAGTTAACCTAAGTGCTATTTTAAATATTTAGCAGTTCTCTGTGAAGTATTATTTATGTTTTTTGTTTATTTAGCAACAGTTCTGAGTAGAGGAACCTGAGTAGCTCTCCTGAAATCCTATTGGGATCTTTCTAGAAAAGCAATGCACTGGGTGATGAATGTCAGTGATTCGGGCCAGGGACAGGTCAGCAGGCCAAAGGCAGCATTCAGGAGCTGTACTAGAGCTGTGCATCAGATATGTTCCAGGATCTTTCTGGGCCTTCTGCCTTCTGAACAACCTTGCTCTTGCCAAGCACCTGTATATAAGCACTGATCCATGGGTCAGTGCTTATGACCCAGGACAGAAACTTCTGCTACTAATACATGAAAAGGAGCATTTATATATGCAAATACATATTCGTATATGTATCAGCATTGTGAGACAGAGAGGAAGACACATGGATGGGTGCTCATCTTGTCTCCAAGAGCTTAGTGTCTAGCCAGGAAGATGAGGCATAGCCCTAAGTAACCCGAGTACAAGACTGAATGGGATGCATGTCACTTTAAATATTAGGAAATATTTTAACCATCCAGAAAAGAACAAAGAGCAAAACAACAAATGCCCATGTTCTTACTACCTAGCTTTGTTTAATTTGAACATTTTTGACATATTTGCTTCAGTTTTTTAAAAACCAAATAAAACATCTCTGATACTCAGCAATGAAAAGGAAGGACCTATTGATAACACACAACAGCTTACATGAATCTCCAAGGAATTACGCTGATTGAATAAAGTCAGTCCCAAAAGGTTATGTATTATATGATTCAAATATACATACTGTGTGATTTACATACATTCTTTTTTTTTTTAAAGCTTTTATTTATTTAATTAATTTATTTATTTTGGCTGCGTCACGCGGCTTGTGGGATCTCAGTTCTCTGACCAGGGATTAAATCCTGGCCACGGGAGTGAAAGTGCCGAGTCCTAACCATTAGACCACCAGGGAACTACCTACATACATTCTTGAACTGACAAGAGTATAGAAATAGAGAACAGATTCTTATCTGTTCTCTATTAAAGATGGGGGTTAAAGATGGGATGGGGCTGGAGTCAAGTGGGTAAAAAGGCAACATGAAGGATCCTTAAGATGGAACTGTTCTGCATCTTGACTGTATTGGTGTCAACAACTTGGCTGTGAGATTGTACTATAGTTTTGCCTAATGTTGTCACTGGGGAAGTTGGGTAAAGGATACACAGAACCTCTGTATTATTTCTTACAACTGCATGTGAATCTCTGATTATCTCAGAATTAAAAGGTTAACTTAAAAAGCCCCTCAGATACCATTAAGTCCCCTTTGATACTCTCCCCAATTCTATTCCTCTAGCTCCCTTTCCAGAGGTTACTTTTATCCTGTGTGGATGGAAATAATCAATAAACAAAATATAATAGGAATAAAAAAGAGTTTTATTTGGGCTAAACTGAGGACTCTAGCCTGGGAGACAGCCTCTCAGATAACTCTAAAGAGCTGCTCCAGAGAAGCATGGTTTTCAGCACAGTTTTACATTATTATGTCGGAACAAAGAACATCAAACAATTCCTTCAGGTTTCAAAAAACAGATCAGCACGTACACAGTGAGTCAGTATGGCTTTGGCTCCTGGGAAAGGAGTCTTATCATCGAAGCAGCACCAGCATTGGTGTTCTAGGAAAGGAGGCATTTAATCTTTATTTTTAACATGGACATTCTTTACTTGTGATCATTGTGCCCTTTTCTTTAATAATTAAAGCAGATATGACAATGTATGTCAGATAGGCCACAAACAGGCTGTTTTAGTTAGCGGAAAATCAAGTTAAATCATGTATAAGCCAGAATGACTTCGCTATACCTCAATATGTGAAAATTTCTTTAATCACTGGGATTTATTGCTAACCACTTCCATGAAAAATTTAATACCTGTGCTACATGTGTATGTGTCCCTAAACAATATCTAGCATTGTTTCACATATTTTAAACTTTTAAAAACTTTTAAATTTTATTATTATTTTTTTCTTTTCACATTTTAAACTTTTAAAAATAGTGTCATACTCTGTGTATCCTTCTGGGACTTGTTTATATATATTTTTTCCTGTGTACAGTGTTTGTGAGGATATCCATATTGATACATGAATCTATAGTTTATTTACTTTCAGTGTTGTTCAGAAGTCCATTATATGGCTATACCACAAGTTATTTATCTACTTTCATTGGGGCTTTTAGTTTTTTTCTAATTTTTTGTTATTTCAGCAGTGCTGCAATGAGCATTCATGTCTACATTTCTTGTGTGTATGTGGAAAGTTTCTTGAAGTCGAGGTATACCTAGGAGTAGAACTCCTTGGCCTGACTGTGTGAATTTTCAACTTTTCTAAATATTGCCAAGTTGCTCTTTAGGATGGTTGCAACAATTCACATTATCGTACCAATATATGAGATTTCCCATTCATCTGCAGTCCTACCAACATTTTATTTTATTTTCATATTTTACTGATCTCTTGGGCATGGAATGGTATCTCATTGTGGTTTTGTTTTGTTTTGCTGCACCACACAGCTTGTGGAATCTTAGTTCCCTGACCAGGGATTGAACCTGGGCCCTCGGCAGTGAAAGCATGGAGTCTTAACCACTGGATTACCAGAGAATTCCCTTACTAGGGTTTTAATAATTCGCATTTGCCTAGTTAAGAGTGAATTGAACATCTTTTCATTTGCATATTAGCCATTTAAATTTCTTCTTTTGTGAATTAACTTTTCGTGCTGGTATTAGCCAGGATTTAGTTGGAGATAACACGAAACATTCTATTTTAACCAGAAAGGGATTTAAAAGAGGGTCTTGGGACTTCCCTGGTGGTCCAGTGGTTAAGAATCTACCTGCCAATGCAGGGGACACGGGTTTGATCCCTGGTCCGGGAAGATCCCACATGCTGCAGAGCAACTCAGCCTGTGCACCACAACTACTGAGCCTGTGCTCTAGAGCCCACAAACTGCAACTGCTGAGCCCACGTGCTGCCACTACTGAAGCCTGCACACCTAGAGCCCGTGTTCCACAACAAGAGAAGACACTGCAGTGAGAAACCCGTGCACCTCAACAAAGAGTAGCCCCTGCTTGCCACAACTAGAGAAAGCCCATGCACAGCAACGAAGACCCAGCGCAGTCAAAAATAAATAAATAAAAATTAAAAAAAAAAATAAATAAAAGAGGGTCTTAAGAGCTTACCAAGTTGGTGGAAGGCCTGGAGAAGCAGTCCACAGAATGGGCCTTAGGAATGAGTCCCAGGGACTTCCTTGGTGGTCCAGTGGTTAAGACTCTGCACTCCCAATACAGGGGGCATGGGTTCAATCCCTGGTTGGGGAACTAAGAGCCCGCATACTACATGGTGCGGACCCCCCCCCCAAAAAAAAGTAATAATACAATAATACAGCTCCAAAGCTGCTCCAAAGAAGCCACTACCCTCTGTAACAATACAGAAACTGAAGAATTGGGAAGCTGCTGTCCCTACTGCTGGCTTCAAGATTCTATGACTTTAGCTACAATCTGTTGCCAGAACTATTGATTTCAGAACAATGCAGTACCTGCCCCATTAAATAGTTACTTCAAGCATCACTTCTCTTCCTACTTATGTAATTTCTAAATTCTGGCTCACATGAGATCATCTGATTGGTGGAATCTTACAATCTTAGCTGCAAGGGAGTCTGGAAAGCTGGGTTTTAGCTCTCCAGTTTCAGCATTACAGCAAGATCTCATAGGAGGAGGTTAAAATTGACACTAAATGAACTTAAACACTGTATTTGCAACCATATCCGTTGTCTATTTTTCTTACAGATTGCCTTGTTTTAATGATTCATAGAAGTTCTTTATATAGTCTAGGTATTAAACTTTTGTCAGTTGTATTCACTACAAATATCTTCTGATCTAAGGCCCCTCTTTTCCTTTTTATTTTAGAATTGTTTATGAACAGAACATTCAAATATTATTGTAGTCAGATTTATCAGTTTTTTCTTTGGGGGTTTGTACATTTTATGTCTTGTTGAAAAAAATAATTCTTCTTATCTAGAGAGTTTAAAAATATTTTCCCGTTTTCTTCTAAGAATTTAGAGCTTCACATTTAACATTTAGGTCTTTAATCCATCTGGAGTTTATTTGGTGTGTGCTGTGGGATTGCATTTGTTTATTTATTTTTTATAGGGGAGGCCAGTTATCTCATGGACCATCCTTTTCCCAGTGACTTATAATGACACTTACGTCATATATCAAGTTTCCATATTTACTGTGGTCTGCTTCTGGGCTCTCTAATCTGTTCTACTGATCTGTTTGCCCCTGTGTCAATATAATACTTTAAAATTATTATGACTTTCAAATGTATCTAGATATCTGGTAGGACAGGCCCCCCCACCTTGTTCTTCAGAATTGCCTTAGTCATTCTGAGCCTTTTTGTCCATATATATTTTAGAATCATTGTATTATGTTCTACTAAAAAAAAACCCAAACCCCCAAACCCTATCGGGAGTTTTATTGAAATTGTATTGAATCAGTTTGGGTCAATTTTCATCTTTATGATATTAACTTTTCCTATCCATGAACGTAGTATATCTCTACTTGTAACTAGTTCTTTTTTGTGGTTTTGTTTTTGTTTTAATTTTTTCAGGCTGTGCCGTGTGGCTTGTGGGATCTTAGTTCCTGACCAGGGATCAGACCTGGGCCCCCTGCAGTGGAAGCTCAGAGTCCTAACCACTGGACTGCCAGGGAATTCCCAGCTAGTTCTTAAATATATTTAGATAAGTGTTTATAATTTTCTTCATAAAGATCTTGTACATCTTTTTTTTTTTTTTGAATGCATAGCTTGTGAGACCTCAGTTCCCCAACTAGGGATTGAACTTGGGCCACGGCAGTGAAAGCCTGGAATCCTAACGACTAGGCCACCAGGGAACTCCTCATCTTTTGTTAAATTAAGATATTTAGGAAGGAATAAATATTATGTGTTATTATTAAATCTTTTTATTATTATGCTGCTATTTTTCCTTAAATTGCACTCTTAAAAATTGTTGTTGGTATACACAGGAATATGATTTATTTTTGAATATTGATCTCCAGCAAAATTGAGGAATTCTCACTTTTTCTTACATTTAGTTTTCAGTTCACTTCAAAGCTGTAATTTAAAGAGATGGATAGTTCTACATTTGTGATGAGAAAGAGAGACAGGTGATTCTGCAACGTTTGTTATGAAAAGCAGCCTGTCCTCTTCTCTTTCCTGCTCCAGCCACTACCAGGCAATTCCTTCTGTTTTTTTCAGCTGATTGTTTTATAACACATATATACTGCTCTTTCTTGAGCTTTCGATTTAGACATTGTTCTTTAATTTCCATTATGGATGATGAGGCTTTAGTTCATTTTTTCTCCCTCTCCATCACCCTGTCCTCTCGGTACATAATATGAATTAGATCACTTGTATTATTACTTGTGTGGATTCTATTTATAACTGAATCGGGTAGTGACACATAATTTTATCTTTTCTGCACAATTTTTTTAATAAAAATTGTTATAACAATTGTTTGTTTGTTTTTTGCGGTACGAGGGCCTCTCACTGTTGTGGCCTCTCCCGTTGCGGAGCACAGCCTCCGGACGCGCAGGCTCAGCGGCCATGGCTCACGGGCCCAGCCGCTCCACGGCATGTGGGATCTTCCCAGACCAGGGCACAAACTCGTGTGCCCTGCATCAGCAGGCGGACTCTCAACCACTGCACCACCAGGGAAGCCCATAACAATTGTTTTTATTTGTTGGTTTGTTTCTTAGTTGCGTATGTCTTATCTGTGTAATTTTTTTAAAAAAAAATGTTTATTTATTTAGGCTGTGCTGGGTCTTAGTTGTGGCATGCAGGATCTTTAGTTGCAGCATGCAGGCTTCTTAGTTGCAGCATGCTGACTTCCTAGTTGCAGCATGCGGACTCTCAGTTACAGCATGTATGCGGGATCTAGTTCCCGACCAGGGATCGAACCCAGGCCCCCTGCCTTGGGAGTGCGGAGTCTTACCCACTGGACCACCAGGGAAGTCCCCGTCTGTGTAATTATGCCTACATAAGGACCATATTCTCTACTGATTTAATAAATTTGTTCTCAAGACATTCTAATACTCTAGCGCAGATTGTTTGCTGTCTGTCTGTCACCAACAGTCAAACTCAGAATTTCGTTTCACCTATCCTAGGGATTTCCTCAGCCTCTCTCACATATTAGATCACCAGTTCCCTGTATCTTGTATCGTGATTTCTTTCTTTATTTTGGTGGAACATAGTTTCCTGACAAGGAAACTATAAGGTAAATTCTCCAGGACTTCAAGGTTCTGAAATTTCCTCTCAGTGTGTTTAGATGTGATTTTTTTTTTTTTAACTTATCCTGCTTAGGACTTGTACTTCCTAGACCTAAGAATTCATATCTTTTATAAATTCTGGACAATTATGAGTCTCATCTCTTCATATATTGCCTCTTCTCACTCTGTTTATTCTTGTCTTCTGGAACACAGTTTTGGTACATGATCTTCTTATTTCAATATCCAGATCCCTTAATTCTCTTTCATATTTTCCATGATTTTCTCTTTCTTTTTAGCAGTCTGGATAATTTCTTTGGATCTATCTGCCCCTTTACTATTTCTCTTTCCTGAGTGTTTAAACTGTCCATTTAGTTTTTAATGTCAAAGACTAAATTTTTAATTTCTGTAAGTTCTGCTTGGTGCGTTTTCTTTGTTTTGTTTTGTTTTTTTTGCGGTACGCAGGCCTGTCACTGTTGTGGCCTCTCCCGTTGCGGAGCACAGGCTCCGGACGCGCACGCTCAGCGGCCATGGGTCACGGGCCCAGCTGCTCCGCGGCATGTGGCATTTTCCCGGACCGGGGCACAAACCCGTGTCCCCTGTGTTGGCAGGTGGACTCTCAACCACTGCACCACCAGGGAAGCCCTGCTTGGTGCTTTAAAAAATCATACCGGGGCTTCCCTGGTGGCGCAGTGGTTGAGAATCTGCCTGCCAATGCAGGGGACACAGGTTCGAGCCCTGGTCTGGGAAGATCCCACATGCCACGGAGCAGCTAGGCCCGTGAGCCACAACTACTGAGCCTGTGCATCTGGAGCTTGTGCTCCACAACAAGAGAGGCCGCGACAGTGAGAGGCCCATGCACCGCGATGAAGAGTGGCCCCTGCTTGCCACAACTAGAGAAAGCCCACACACAGAAACGAAGACCCAACACAGCCAAAATTAAATTAATTAATTAATTAATTAATTAAAAAAAAAAAAAGAAGTAAAGCAAACCAAGTAAAATTCAAAAAAAAAATCATACCGGTCTTTATTTTTTGTACATCTTTTCTTTTCCTGCTTATTTTATAGTTTCTATTTGATAGTTTGATTATCTGATGTTCTTGGGTCTAATCCTGCTCTTTGTTGTCTCTGATGATGTGCACTTACACTGGAGTTCTTGTAATTTTGGATTTTAAGCTCATCTTCAGGACAGGGTTATCTCTTGGAGTACCATGTGGCCTAGGTTAAGGATGTGTCCTCCTGGAGACATTTTATTTTTTCTGTGGGTACTCATAGTAGCACTATTCCAGGACTTGTTTTTTTGTTTATTTATCAGCATTGAGCTCCTTGGACCACATGTGTAGTATACATCTGAACCTACAACCCAGTGAAAGCAGGCCTGTTGTTATGAATTTTCAGAAAGGACTTTTTCCTTTACTCAGGACCCAAGCCAAGATGCAGCAACATCTTTGTCATCTTCTGTGTGGGTAGGGAGACTTTTTTTTCTAATCCACCATTTCACTGGCGTGCTTGAGGGATCCCAGTTCTGGAGAGAAGCTTGCTTCCTGATTCTGCCTGGGCACTGATGCCCAAGTCTCTGGATCACAGAGCTGGGCAGTGCCCTCTTCCCTGCCCATCCTGTCCACTTTGGCTACAGCTGCATCAGCTTAGCTGCTCCTGATCTGGTTTTCAGCTCCCTGTTTGGGGATCCCTGCTGATTTCCTTTACTGTCTTTTTTTTTTTTTTTTAAATTTATTTATTTTTGGCTGCTTTGGGTCTTCGTTGCTGCGTGCAGGCTTTCTCTAGTTGCGGCGAGCGGGGGCTACTCTTCGTTGCAGTGCAGTCTTCTCATTGTGGTGGCTTCTCTTGTTGCGGAGCACAGGCTCTAGGTGCGCGGGCTTCAGTAGTTGTGGCTCATGTGCTCTAGAGCACAGACTCAGTAGTTGTGACGCACAGGCTTAGTTGCTCCGCGGCATGTGGGATCTTCCCGGATCAGGGCTCGAACCCACGTCCCCTGCATTGGCAGGCGGATTCTTAACCACTGTGCCACCAGGGAATTCCCTCCTTTACTTTCTTGCAAGCCTTGCCATGCAGTGAAAAGGAAGTTTGTTATAGCTGATCTAGCATTTCTAGGTGTTCTGTAGTAGGGAGATTTTTTTTGTCCACAGTATTGCCATTTGTACTTTTTAAACTTAGAGATAAAGGAGAAAAGTATATCTGGCTGGGAGGATCAGCAAAGGCCTTAGAGATGAATGTCAGAGCATAGGGACATTGGAGGGGTCACAGCAGGTGCAAAAGCATGGAGGCAGGAAATGACCATGCAGGTATGGAGAAAAGCACATAACTTTCTTTCACTGGAGTGTGTCAGGGAAGAGGAAAACGAAGTCAGAGGTAGACCACAGAGCAGCAGATGGCTATTACAGTCTCACAGCAGAGAATACCAGGATCACAAGCTTTGTTTCAGGAAGTTTAAACTGGAAGCATATCCAGGATGAATGGATGTGGGTGGCAGCAGGTGGGAGAGGGGTGTGGATTTGAAAAAATGATCCTGGAGGTGGTGGAAATAGTCCAGGCGATAGGTAGTATGGCCTGAATGGGGTAGTAGTGGGTAGAGAAGGAGGGCGAGAGAGACTCAGCTGAACCAGATAAAGAAATCTAGGTCAAGAGCTGGGGGGAAAATAGAAGAAAAGCCAGGCAAGCACATTGTCTGAATCCTGGGAAATGAATTTAAAATGTCAACAATTATCTGAGCTGCGTTCTACCTTTTAAACTTGTTCAGATACTGCCCACAAATGCTTATACGCAGTTCATCTTGACTCTGTAGGCAGCTAAAGATGTTTTTAGGCCATCTGATGAACAGTTGTCTTTGGATTAGAGACAGCATGTCCCAATAGAGCTCCCAGAAGTGAGTCCGGATGTGTTTGTCTTTCCCAGAACCTGCTGACATGACTGATCATGGGGATGATGAGCTGTCCTCTAGGACAGGGAGTCCAGACGAGGAAGGTCGGGTCCCTGAGGAGAGATCCTTGCTGCATCAGAGTCTGGCCGTCAGGGAACTCATCGACACCGAGGTCTCCTACTTACACGTGCTCCAGCTCTGTGCCTCGGACATTAGGAGCCACCTGCAGCAGGTACCTGGGTGGGGCCACACTCAGCCTGTCTTTATAGGGGCAAGTGTGAGTCCCAGCTCCTGAAACCTCACATCTGTTCCTGGCGCAGGCTTGATGGAGGGGAAAGTGTGGTGGATATGAAGTCACCTGGACGTAAGCCCCGGTACTTCCACTTACTGGCCCTGCAACCTTCAGCAAGGCTTTTAACACCTTGGAGCCTTAGTATATTCATCTGCTAAATTGACAGAGAGTAATCACCTCAGAGAATTAAGTGAACTAATGGATAAAATAGCCCTTTATTAAGTTTAGAACAGATTCTTTTAAGTGACCTATTTCTAATTGTCTCATTTGGAGGGTGGTAACATGGAAAAGTTATCATTATGATGGGTTTCTATTTTAGTGTTAATTTTTTACATCTTTTTCCCCCCTGATTTCAGAAATAACACAGGCTGTCTCTCTAAAATGTCAAGCATCCTCTAGCATGTAAGGTACATAAGGGGAAAGGCTGTTTAGTTCAATATATCCCAGTTCTTGACACGTAAACAGTGGACTTCAACTAGTGTTTATTGAATGAATGAAATAATCAAATAGATAATGTAGAAGGTGAAAGCCCTCTCATATTTCACCCTCTAGAAATTGGGATTTTTCTCTGTAGGCATTAAACAAACAGAGATAGATTGTTACTTATTTTATTTTTTGTTTGTTTTTGGCTGCACCAGACGGCTTGTGGGATCTTAGTTCCCTGACCAGGGATCGAACCTGGGTCCACAGCAGTGTCGGGGTTAAGACAGCCCGAGTCTTAACCGCTGGACTGCCGGGGAATTCCCTGTTACTTATTTTAGTAAAAATAAGAGCATACTCTATTCTTCTACAGTTAGCTTTTCCCACTTGATTGTGCATCCAGGACATCTGTCTCTATATATATCCTATATATGTTCATGCACATATATAGATGTCCTGCATCCTTTTTAACAGTGGGATAGCTTAGTTCATAGGGAATGGAGTTCAGAATATATCTCAAGGTAATGGTGGTAGGTGCCAAGTATGTCAGAGCTGGAAAGAAGTCCAACTTCCCACACTTTTATGACAGATGGGGAAAATGAGAGAAGAAAAATTATAGTTGGCAGCAGACCTAGGATAATACAGTTCAGCTTTCCTTTCATGCTGAGCACTCCGTCTCTCTCTCTCTTCTTGTAGAGAAATGAAAATACCTAATTATAAAATTTCAAAGTCCTTGCAAACATTCCACTGGGACAGTCTTCCCAAGAGTGGTGGAACCCCAATGATGTGACTGTTCTGGACTACTGTCCAAAGCCTCCAAAAAAAGTCACTCTACTGAACTCCTAAGCGACCTCCCATGGTGCCTTTGTTCCTTCCAGCTGCCGCAGGGAGATCTGGATGTCCTGTTCTCAAACATCGATGATATCATCAAGGTGAACAGCAAATTGCTTCATGACCTGCAGGAGACAGCCGCCAGGGAAGAGGAACAAGTGCAGCTGATTGGTAAGCAAAATACCAGGCAGTTAGCAGCCTGAGATTCCTGAGGAGTTGGTCTCAGCATGTGATCATTGCTGTATTTTCTCCAGCATTCCAGGGAAATGCAGCTCAATGAGAGGCTGTTTTGGGGATCCCTGAAATATAGCATGTCAGAGCTGGCAGGACCCTCAAATAACATCCAATCCAACCCCATCACTACAGATGAAGAGACTGAGGCCTAGAGACAGGGAGGACATCCTAATGGACACAAAATTGGTTAGTGGAGTGGCTGAGACTTTCTTCTGGGATTCTTTTACATTCATTCATTCAACAGTTATTTACTGAGCCCCTGCAGTGTGCCAGTCACTGTGCTGTGTGTTGGGGTCACAGCATCAACCAGAGGGTCCAATCTTCTGTTCTCATGGGTTAACAAGTTAGCGAGAGAGACAGATGACACACAGATAAACAGGAGAATTTTAAGTAGTAATTTGTAATTTAAAAAATTACAATTTTAGTAACGTTTGGGAAAAGAGAAGCCCTCCTGAGGAGAGGACACTTGAACTGAGAGCTGTTAGGGAGGAGCCAGCTATGAGAAGATCTGGAGGGAGAGTAGAGAGAAGAGCTATGCAAAGGCCCTGAGGCAGGGGTGAGCCTGGGAATTTTGAAGGACAGGCAGAAAGAAGCCTGGTGTGGCTCCAGGGGAATGAGTGAGGGGTGAGTATTAGGAGATAAGATAGCAGAGGCAGAGAAGGACCAGATCCTGCAGGGTGTTCTAGGTCTTGGTAAGTAGTGTGGATTTTATTCTACATGTGATGAGAAGTCATTGGACAGTTTTGAGCAGGGAAGTGATATGAGATTTGTTTTTCAAAGATCCCCTTGGTAGCTGTGGACAATGGATTGTGAGAGGGTAGCAAGAGTGGAAGTAGCGAGACCAGCTGGTGGCTTTACCTCCACCTAGGTGAGAGATGAAGGTAGACTCCTAATTCTGAAATGGTTAGGATGACCAGACGTAAAGAAGGAGGGACAAGTGGGTATAAACCTCATCCCTGTCTTCTGCAGTCTCTTCGCATCTGCTTGACAAAATTTCTGTGGTCAAGGGTTTTCAAGTGGAGTCAGGGGACAAGGGTGAATGGTGTTAGGCAGAAAAGAGGATGAGGTGGGGGCATCCACCCAAGTCACGCTGGTCTTTACACCCCCAATCTTCTACCCTTTCTTAGACATGAATGATGATGGTGGGGATTAAAAATAACAAATATACACATTTTGAAAAAGCCAACTTTCTGAGTGTTCATTAAATGACCAGCACTCTTCTGATGTACATGTATTAACTCATTTAATCCTCACAAGAACCCTGAACGGTAGTTGCTGTCATCTCATTTCCCAGTTGAAGAAACTGAGGCACAGAGAGAGGAAGTAACCTGCTTAAGGTCATCCAACTAGTGTCAGAGCCAGGAGGATGTGCATTGCGGCAGGTGGCCTCTGGAGCCAGTGCTCTCAACTACTGCACTGAACAGCTTCCATGCAGTAGAGAGTGGGATTGAAGCCTGTGTATAGTGTGTTTACTATTCTCCTAAAATTATGATTCTTCATTAAAATAGCAATGTGAAAGTGTGACTATTTCTTTTAAATAGAGGAATATTTAAATGCAAAATTAAGGAACAAGATTTTTTTAAGTATCTAGGTAGATATTCTTACCTTTTATCATTTTATCCTTATTTCTGTTAATAATTACCACTTATTTGAGTGGAAATTGTTATAACCTCAGGTTGAAGACAATCCAAGGTTCTGGGGACTCTGAGGTTAGCATCTTCTGTTGCTATGGGTTCTAGGGTCCACTAATTCCTCGTTAAGGGTCCCCACTTATCCATCTCTGCCTTCCTGCTTGATCTACAAAGAGTCAAGGTGCTGCTTTGTCTTCTGAGCGTACCTGGTAATATCTCCATTCCCTGCCTTCACTACTTCCCTAGTGGAGTTGCCACATAAAATACAGGATGCTCAATTATGTTTGAATTTTACATAAGCAATGAATAATGTTTTAGTATAAGTATATCCCATGGGACATTTGGGACATACTTATACTAAAATATTCTTCATTATTTATCTGAAATTCAAATTTAACCGAGCATCTTGTATCTCCCCCTCCCTAATTTGGCAAACCTATTCCCTGGCCTTTACTGAGTCTACAGAAAATAGCCTCCTCGTCCTCTGCCTCTCGTTGTTAGCCAAAAAGAGGCGCAAAGAATCCACATAGCTTTTCTTCTCCTAGGTTCAACTTTGTGCCTAATCAAGGCTGAGCTGGTTCCTACCAGTTCTCTCTATTCCCCTCTCAGCCCCCAGGCCCTGCTATGCAAGGAAGGCCCTTTTCCCAATTCCATAGCCACGGCATTTTAAATGTATTTATTTATTTATTTGGCTGCGTTGGGTCTTCATTTCTGCGCGCGGGCTTTCTCTAGTTGCAGTGAGCGGGGGCTACTCTTCGTTGCGGTGCGTGGGCTTCTCATTGCTGTGGCTTCTCTTGTTGCACAGCACGGGCTCTAGGCATGCGGGCTTCAGTAGTTGTGGCACGTGGGCTCAGTAGTTGTGGCTCACGGGCTCTAGGGCGCAGGCTCAGTAGTTGTGGCGCACAGGCTGCGTTGCTCTGCGGCATGTGGGATCTTCACGGACCGGGGCTCGAACCTGTGTCCCCTGCGTTGGCAGGCGGATTCTTAACCACTGTGCCACCATGGAAGTCCCAGCGCCAGCATTTTAAAAGATTTTTGGACCTTGGGCGTGAACCTCCCAAGTGAGTCAGGTTCTGTGTTCTTATAAATGATTCCAAACACGATGCAGATGTTCACAGGAGTTCCCACACAGGGTCCTATCATGGGAAGGCATCATGCTGTAGTCCAGTGTTGTCTAAAAGAAATCTAGTGTGAGCCAAATTTAAAGTTTTTAAGTAGCTACATTAAAAAAACTAAAGCAGGTAAAATTAATTTTAATGATATATCTCGTTTAACCCAATGTATCCAAAATAATATTTCAACATGTAATCAATATAAAACTTATTCATGATACATTTTACTTGTTTTTTGGTACAGTCTTTGCAATCTGGTGTCTTTTACACTGACAGCACATCTCAGTTGGGATTCTCCATATTTCAGGTGCCCAGTAGCCATCTGTGGTCGTGGCTTGGAGGGGTCCAAGGGGCCTTGGAGTCTGACTCACAAGGTTCTGCCACCCACAGCTCCTTCATGTCTCTGAGCTTCAGTTTCATGCCTTCTGCATGAAAATAGTACCCATTTCTGTGCCAGCCATGACTGTGGGTACCTAACATGTAGTAGCCCTTTTTATTCTCCTGACACTGTTACTTGTTGATTATTATTATTATTATCCCCATTTTACTAAAGGAAAACCCGAGACTCAGAGAGGTTAATTAACTTTCCTAAGGTCACACAGCTTGACCAGGCTGAGTCATGATTTGAACAGCTCTTTCAGACTACAGCCCCAGCTCTTGGCCTTCCTACCTCCCTTTCTCATTTCTCCCAACTAGAGGTAGAGTACCGTTTTGATACTGGGAGTAACTCTTTGCTGCTGTGACTTCTTTCCAATCTGTGACTAAGGAAGGACAAGAGGAGAGGAAATAAGTCTTTGGTGCCCCAAGCATTCCTGCCTGTTGGACAGCTCTGCTCTCTGCTCTAGGGGAGTTTGCCTTCCTCCACCCTTCAGTTACTGAAGTGCCCCTGCCTCTGGCCATGTACTGGTATGGTAAGGTTTCTTTGGCATTAGTTGCATTCCTGCAGAATCACCCTAGTAATGAAGAATATGGGAACTGCCCTAGGTTTTAGGGCTACGCCCAAGCTATCTCTTAGTGGGATCATCTCTGCAGCTGGCTGATCTCCCTATCATACACATTCTCCCTAGCTGCAATTTCGGGTAATCTTTCCTGGTCATGTTCTCCCTTGTTCTGGGGGCTTCTCCTGAGAGAGTTCTCTCTGAGGATTGGCTTGACCAGCACTGGGGAGAGGGTTTCGTTCCTGGGGTGGGAGTCTTGCTGTGGGAGTCTTTGCTGAGAGCTGGACGACGCTGGTCTAGGTATCATCTGATGTGTCTCAAGCGGGGGACTGTTGTATTTCACGGGTACAGTGCACAGCATTAGCAAGCAGTAGGGTCACCTGGGCTTCCCGTGGTCCGTGGCTTACTTGCCCTTTTGTGACTAATACATTTCTCTTCGCCCTCACCACTTTCCCCCAGGTAGACAACCAAATACTCTTGCCTGGGTATTTTTAGTAGCCATCTAATAGCTATTCCTATTTCCATTTTGACTTCTGGTTTAGTCTCAGCATAGTATAGCTCTAATAGACTTTATTTTTTAGAGCACTTTTAGATTTACAGAAAAATTAAGTAGAGGGAATTCCCAGTGGTTAGGACTCTGCACTTCCATTGCAGGGCACAGGTTTGATCCCAGGTCAGGGAGCTAGAATCCCACAAGGCGCACAGCCAAAAAACAAAACAAAACAAAAGCAAAAAAAAAACAAAAAGAAAAAATAAGTAGGGACTTCCTTGGTGACACAGTGGATAAGAATCTGCCTGCCAATGCAGGGGACGTGGGTTCGATCCCTGGTCTGGGAAGGTCCCACATGCCGTAGAGCAGCTAAGGCCGTGTGTCACAACTACTGAGCCTGTGTGCCACAACTGCTGAAGCCTGTATGCCTAGAGCCCATGCTCCGCAACAAGAGAAGCCACTGCAATGAGAAGCCTGCACACCGCAATGAAGAGTAGCCCCCACTCGCCACAACTAGAGAAAGCCCACATGCAGCAGTGAAGACCCAATGCAGCCAAAAATAAATAAAATTAAATCTGTAAAAAAAAGAAAATTAAGTAGAAAGTACAGAAAGCTCCCATGTACCCCTCCCCCCACACAGTTCCCCCTATTATTAACACCTGGCCTTAGTGTGGTACATTTATTATAACTGACAAATGAATATTGATATATTATTATTGACTAAAGTCCATAGTGTACATTGGGGTTCACTCTGTGTGTTGTTCAGTTCTGTGGGTTTAGAATAACGTATAATGTACGACGCCACCATTACAGTTTCATACATAGTTTCCCTTATCTAAAAATCCTCTGTGCTCTGCCTGTTCATCCCTCCCCCAACCCCAACCCCTGGAAACCACTGCTCTTTTTACTGTCTCCATAGTTTTGCCTTTTCCAGAATGTCATATTGCTGGAATCATACAGTATGTAGCCTTTTCAGAGTTGCTTCTTTCATCTAGTAATATGCATTTAAGGTTTCTCCGTGTCTTTTCCTGGCTTGATATCTCATTTCATTTTTATCACTGAATCATACTCCGTTGTATGGATATAGTGCAGTTTTATTTATCCATTCACCTACTGAAGGACAAGTTGGTTGCTTCCAGGCTTTGGCAGTTATGAATATAGCAGTTATAACATTAGCGTGCAGGGTTTTGGTTTTTTTTAATAAATTTATTTATTCATTTATTTATTTTTGGCTGCGTTGGGTCTTCATTGCTGCGCGCTGGCTTTCTCTAGTTGCGGCGAGTGAGAACTACTCTTCGTTGCGGTGCGCGGGCTTCTCATTGCTTCTCTTGCTGTGGAGCACAAACCCCCGGCACGTGGGCTTCAGTAGTTGTGGCACACGGGCTCAGTAGTTGTGGCTCGCAGGCTCTAGAGCGCCAGCTCAGTAGTAGTGGCGCACGGGCTTCGTTGCTCTGTGGCAAGTGGGGTCTTCCCAGACCAGGGCTCGAACCCATGTCCCCTGCACTGGCAAGCGGATTCTTAACCATTGCTCCACCAGGGAAGTCCGCGTGCAGTGTTTTAAAAAGTCTTTTATTTAAAGTTTCTTTTTTGTTGTAGTAAAATATATATAACATAAAATTTACCATTTTAACCATTTTTAAGTGTATAGTTTAGTGACATTAAGTACAGTCACATTGTTGTTCCACCATCACCACTGTTCATGTCTAGAACTTTTTCCTCATCCTAAACTGATGACCAGCCCCTGGTGGCCACTATTCTACCCTCTGTGTCTCTGAATTTGACTACTCTAGGTACCTCATATAAATGGAATCGTATAGTATATGTATTTTTGTAACTGGTTTATTTCACTTAGCATGATGTCTTCAAGGTTCTTTTTACACTTTTTATCTTGAAATAATTTTAGACTTATAGAAAAGTTACAAAAATAATACAGAGAGCTCCTATATACCCTTCTTCCAGCTTCCCCTAATTTTTACATCTTACATATCCATAGTGCAATTATTAAAATGAGGAAATTAACATCAGTGCAATACTATTAACTCTACAGAACTTATTCAAATTTTGCCAGCTTTTTATTTTTCTATGCTGGGTCTTTGTTGTGGTGCGTGGGCTCTTTGTTGCGGCAGGCTTCTCTCTAGTTGTGGCATGCAGGCTCTCTAGTTGTGACACACGGGCTTAGTTGCCCCACAACATGTGGGATCTTAGTTCCCCAACCAAGGATTGAACCCGCATCCCCTGCATTGGAAGGTAGATTCTTAATGCCTGGACCACTAGGGACGTCCCACCCATTCATTTCTTTTTTTTTTTTTTAATAAATTAATTTTAGTTATTTATTTATTTTTGGCTGCATTGGGTCTTCGTTGCTGCACGCAGGCTTTCTCTAGTTGCAGCGAGTGGGGGCTACTCTTTGTTGCGGTGTGTGGGCTTCTCATTGCAGTGGCTTTCTCTTGTTGCGGAGCACAGGCTCTAGGCGCTCGGGCTTCAGTAGTTGTGGCATGTGGGCTCTAGAGCACAGGCTCAGCAGTTGCGGTGCACAGGCTTAGTTGCTTCGTGGCATGTGGGATCTTCCCAGACCAGGGATCTAACCCGTGTCCCCTGCATTGGCAGGCAGATTAACCACTGCGCCACCAGGGAAGTCCCTCACCCATTCATTTCTTTATTCAACTATTTATATAAGTATAAACTCATGGATATTTACTTTATTCCATGAGTCAGAATCCAGTACTATTAATATTCATTTTCTTGCTCAAATTTTACCAGCTTTGGCCATAGGGAACTCTTTCAAGTTGGCACCTGTGTCCTTTCAGTATGTCTCCAACAATTTGTGAGCACTTTCTTACTTTCTGACCCCACAAGATGTTCTAGGCTCATCTTGTATTTTCCCTGCCTCATCCTTGGAATCAGCTTTTTTCCTAGGAGCCTTGGTTCCTACCTTTGGAGAATGGTATTTAGACACCAGGTTCTAAGATCTAGGTGTGCTCATTGCTCCTGGAGTGTCATTGTTTCTAGGCCCTCTTAGCTGACAGAGTTAGGAAATATATGTATATATACCAACACATGCATGTACACATATCTACATTTCCTTCTGTATCTATCCATCCGTATTTATATATTTAAAATATTTAAAACCATGAGTTCCTACTGATAACCTCCAATTCCAGTCCAGCACCTCAGGGTTCTTTCTAGTCTTTCGCCTTTTCTTATTTGTAGCATCTTTCTGTGACAGGTAGAAATGGCCGCCATTATCTTCAGTGTATTTACTTATTTGTTCGAAGTTAGTAGACACATAAAATATTTTTTTATTATAATAATCAGCATTACAAACCTGTCCCTTTGTGAAAAATAGTTACGTTAATTTCTTCCTACACCCTTCAGTGTGGTTATGCTATTCATTTGTAATAGAATTAGGTTCATTCCTTATTGTTTGTATTCTATTTGAGGTTCCCCCTCCACATCCTGGTTGGTCTTAATTATATATTTATTTTGGGAGTATGTGAAACATTACCATGGTTCCAAGATCTGAGCTATATAGAAAGGTATATTCAGCGAAGCATTGCTCCCCTCTCATCCCTACTTCCCTGACCCATTCCCTGTTCTTTCTACCCCGTTCTATCTCCCCTTAAAAATAATCACTCTCATAAGTTTCTGATTTTAAAATATAGAACACTTCACAAATTTGCATGTCATTCATGTGCAGGGGCCATGCTAATCTGTCCTGTGTTATTCTACCTTTAATGTATGTGCTGCTGAAATTGAGCATGGGAATGATCCTTTTCAGACAGAAACCAGATCATGTCACCCCTGCTCAAAACCCTCCATTTGCTTTCTGCCACCATAAGAATAAAATCCAAACACCTTACTACACCTTACTTACTTACTTTAAGGCCCTACATGATCTGACTTCAGTTTCCTGTTTATTTTCTCTACTTTGTGCCCTTGCTCATTGTGTTCCAGCCACACCTGCCTTCTTGTGTCACCCACCTGGCAAGTGGTCACTTGCCTTCAGGTCTTTGCATTTGTCCTTCCCTAAGCCTGGTGCTGCTCTTCCCCCAGACATTCCTAGGGGTGGGTTCTTTTTTTTTTTGAATTTTTGCATTTTATTTTATTTATTCTTTATACAGCAGGTTCTTATTAGTTATCTATTTTATACATATTACTGTGTATACATCAATCCCAATCTCCCAATTCATCCCACCCCCCCACCCCTCCGCCACTTTTCCCCCTTGGTGTCCATACATTTGTTCTCTACATCTGTGTCTGTTTCTGCAGGGCTGGGTTCTTTTGGTCTCTGATAAACATCCACGTCTTTATGGAGGTCTTTCCTAAATAGATCTCCTACCACTCTCTAACTCTTTATCTGGCTTTGTTTAGATTTATGGTACTCACCACTACCTGGCATATGTAATATATTTATTTATTGTCTGTCTTCACCACTAGAATATCAGCTCCATGAGGCAGGGTCATTGTTGTGTTCACAGAACTTAGAAGAGTGCCTGGCACATAGTCAGTAAATAAGCAGTTGGTAAATTTTTGGTGAATGAAGTTTGTGTCAGGTATTTTACATGCGTTATTTGATTTAATCCTCGCAATGAACATTTGGAGGTGAGCACTATTTTTATTCCAGTCTATAGGTGAAAATATGGAAGGTTAGAGGGGTCAAATACTCGCCCTAAATTATGCTACTGGGAAAGGGTTGGCTGGAGATCTGGCCTTACTTCTCTCTGACTCCAAAGCCCACGTTTGTGACTATCCATGCTGTGCTGTAGGGATTCTTTATAGACAGAGCATTTGGAGTTGTACTTGCCACACATAGTAATTGTAAAGATATAACATGAGTGTGTTTTGTAAACTATAAAGCACTGTCCAAATATGAGAATTATCAATATTTTTGCTATCATTGTAGCTACCATTTATTAAATATAGACAGCGTACCAGTCTGAGCTCTACATCATTCTATTACTTAATCCTACAGCAGCCTTTTGAAAGTGAGATGAAAGAAATAGAAGCTCAGGATAATGAGGTGACTTGCCCAAGGCAACAACACTGGTTAAGCCTGGCAGTCTCACTCCAGAGCTGGAATGCTTAGCTGTGTCACTCACCGCCTCTCTGTCCTAAGCAAGAGGACATGCAGACATGCTTTTGAGAACTCCTTGTTGCTTTTCACTGTCAGGCAACTTATTCCTGGAATTCCAAGAGGAGTTGGAGCAAGTCTATAAAGTGTACTGTGCCAGCTATGAACAGGCCTTGCTGCTGGTGGAGGCCTACCGGATGGAGCCACGGCTGCAGCGGGAGATCCAGGACACCATTGAGGCAGTGCTGTGAGTATAATGGCCCTTATGGACCCCGAGGTCAGAGGCTGTTAAAGTCTCATCCCTGCTTGGTGCTGCTCACGCTGCTTCAGGAGTGTCCCAGTCAGACTAGGCTAGGCTATGCTGCAGAGACAAACAACTCCCAACTCTTTCAGTGGCTTCAACCAACAAGGTTTCTACCTTCCTTATGCTCCACTGCAGGTTAACTTGGGGCTCTTCATGTTGAGACTCAAGCTGACAGCAACTACTGTCTGGAATATTGCCAGTAACTTGGCAAAGGAAAAACGTGCTCTGGGTTCCTACACTGGTAACTAAATGCTGTTAGTCCAGAAGTGATATTCGTTGCTTCTCAAAATTCATGGGCCAGAACTTATCACATGGCTTCGTCCAGCTACCAGGAGGCCAGGGCCTGCCATCCAGCCATGTGTTCAGAGGTGGAAAAGCAGAAACATTTGGTGAACAGCACTCGTGACTCCCATGGGGAGGGCAGTGAGATGGTGGGAACCATGTGGTGTGAGCAGCAGTGGCAGGAAACAGGTTTGTATCACCTGGGGGGCCTCTCGACAGATGGCTAGAGTCTTGCCCCATGGAAAAGGATCAGAACTGCTCTGGGTGGCCTCGCAGCCCAGAGCTGGCACCAGTGAGTGGGAGCTCCAGGTAGAGATATGTAGAAAAAAAGATTTTTTAATTAAAATTTTGAACGGGTAACAGTTGCATGTTTCAAAAGCTTTAAAACATCTGAATTTACACAGTAAAAAGACCTTTCCAACCCTGTCCTTTTATCCACCCAATTACTGCTCCTACCCACAAAGTTAAGGTAACCACTTTTAAATTACTTATGGATCTTAGCAGAGTTCCTGTATGCCTATACAAGCAAATCCAAATATATACTCTTATTTTCCCCATCTTTTTAATGAAAGTTTGTAATTTTTTTTTCACTTACATTATATCTTGGAGGTCTTTCCATTTCAGTATATACATGTATGATCCTCTGAACGGCCACATATTCTTCTACTCTGTGGCTGTTCTGCAGTTTATTTAACTGGTCTCTGTTGATGAACCTTGGTTTGTTTCTATTCTTTTCATATTACAGGCAGTGCTACAGTGATTATTCACAAACATATGTTATTTTACTGAGGTGCAAGTATATCTGTAAGTTAAATTTCCAGATGTGGAATTGCTAGGTCAAAGGAAGTATGTATTGATAATTTTGACAGTATTGCAAAATTGCCCTCTGTAAAGGTTATACCAATTGATGTTCCCATGAGCAGCATATGAGGGTGTTTCTCCACAGCGTTACCAGCAGTGTGTTGTTAAACTTTAGAGTATTTACCACTGATAGGTGAAAAATGGCATCTCAGTAATGTTTCACTGTGCATTTATTTCCAGGAGAGGGAAGAGGTATGGGAACATATGTATATGTATAACTGATTCACTTTGTTATAAAGCAGAAACTAACACCATTGTAAAGCAATTATATTCCAATAAAGATGTTAAAAAAAAAGTTGATCATCCTTTTTTTTTAATATTTATTTATTTTTTGGCTGTGTTGGGTCTTAGTTATGGCATGCCAGATCTTTTGTTGCAGTGCATGGGCTCTTCGTCGCGGCGCGCGGGCTTCTCTGTAGTTGTGGCGGGTGGGCTCCAGAGCGCGTGGGCTCTGTAGTTGTGGTGCGAGGGCTCCAGAGTGCGTGGACTCTGTAGTTGTGGCACGCAGGCTCTCTTGTTGTGGCACTCGGCCTTTCTAGTTGTGACGCGTAGGCTCAGTTGCCCCACAGCATGTGGGATCCTAGTTCCCTGACCAGTTCCCTTCCCTGCATTGGAAGCGTGGAGTCATAACCACTGGACTGCCAGGGAAGTCCCTTGATATCTTTCTATATATTTAAGAGGTATTTGTATTTCCTTGCCTGTGAATTTTTCTGCTTCTTTTCTGTTTTGAAAAGGCTTATATCTTCCCAAGGACAGGCTCATCAAATGAAGATAGATGAAGGTCATCCTCTGGAAAGCAGAGTAGAGTAGGAGGAACAGAAGTTATTATTGTTATTTCATCTTACTTAGACATTTCCTTTATACCCAAGAGAAAGACAGTGTAGGTTTAGGGCTTTGAAGTTTACATTATCTCATGTGGAGCCTCCTGCTACCTCTCCTCCTTCTCTTCCTTATCTTATCCTTACCCCTCTACTCCCTGAAGCCTCCTTTTGAAGTACCCATGTCCTAAACCCATCCCAGCCTTCAAAAAAACCTACACTCATTTTCTCCTTTGCTTCCTTTGATCCCTTCATGGAACTTATAAAACTTAGGCTTTTGCAAGGGTCACTAAACACATTTCTACAGGAGTGAGCAATGAGGAAAGCAAGATGCCAGATGTGGGACAAAAGGGAGTAGTGGAGAGTGTGGCAAACCAGAGCCAAGAGACCCTGTATAGAGTGCAGCTGCAGCCCAGCCTCGGCTGATTGTTGCTGTATCAAGTAGCTTTTGCTATATAACAAACCGACCCAAATATAGTGGTTTAAAGTATAAATCATCCCCAAAATATGCTTAAAGCAAACATTTATTTAGGTCACACTTATGCATGTTAGTGGTTTAGCTGGGCTCAGTAAATGATTTTTCTAGTCCTGGCTGAACACCCTCATGTGTCTGTGATCAACTGCGCGTCAGCTTTGCTGATGTTGGCTGGGCTCTCTTATGTATCTGGGACATGCAAGCAGACTCAGCTCTGCCTTTTGAGATCTCGGCTTGGAATTGGCATGCTGTGCCAGACTCAAGGGGTGGAGAAGTATTCCCCACTTCTTGATGGGAGAAGCTTCAAAGTCATATTCAAAGGGTGTAGATACAGAGAGTGAAATAATTGCAGCCTTTTTTTATAAACCATCTCCCTCAGTTGCCATGTAGAAATGTGATTCCACTGTGCCCAGATCCTCTGATCTTTCAAGAGAAACCAGAAACTTTGATGTAAGTCTCCCAAGTGTTAACTATTGGCATCTAGTTCAGACATGTTAGAAACACTATGTGGGGGGCCCTAGTTGGCACAGAGGCTGCTGTTTGTCATGTCTTCTGCACTCAGGTCTTTTTCAGCCAGGCAAGTCCAGGCTTTTCTCATGGGCTTTGACGCCAAGCTGCCTGGCAGCGGATCGGGCTCTGCCCCTTATTCACCTTGGCAGAGCCATTTCGTGTCTCAGAACCTTGTTTCCCTACATGTGGAGTGGGTGTAATAACAACAGCTCATGAGGACATAGACTCACTGCATGCAAGTAACACGCAAAAATTCCCAGCAATTGTGGTTACCTTGGCTAGGCAAGGATTATGCTTCACTGAGACCACACTGTGGTTCTCAGCTCTGTTGGTCCCAACGCCCCCTTTTTATAACAAACATTAAATAAATTTATTATCCTGAGTTATATTCTGAAAAAGAAAATTCTTCTGCCTATATACATAACTGAAAAAAATCAATATAATGGCTTAACTATAATTAAAGGAGAAATAAAAGGAAAATAATTTCTAATAAAGTAATATGTATTTCAGTGTGCAAATGCTTGTGTAACACTACACTAGAAAATATTATGAAGCAATCAGATGCTTGTACCCACTTATAATAAATAAGCTTGGATTTAAGCAAAGAAGAGTCAGAAGCCATTGTGTACGAGAAGTACAGAAAAAGAAAAGAGCAGAGAATGTGTGTACCCTGCAATAACAGTGAGCAATGATAACAAACTTGACTTCCTTGTGTATGATAAGAGAAAGAAGGAAATAATATAACTGAAGTAGGGGTAACATTACATACTGGGAGGCAGAGGAAATGAGGAAGGATTATGTTCCTGCAAATGACCTCGGTCTTATTTATAAAAGGTGTGTCATGGTAATTCCCAGTGTTAAGATATGTGACAGGTTGGAGTCCAAGTGTCACAAAAATATCAGTTATTGACATCGCAGCCCATTGCAAGGCATTCATTCAGTCTCTGAATGTTGAAGAGGGGCACATGAAATGTAGAAAGATTCTCCATAATGCAGGACTGTCCTTGCAGGATAGCCTGCATCCCTGGGTCCCTGCCAACTAAATGCCTGCAGCACACGAGAGCCTACAAGTTTCAAAAATGCCCTCAACAAAATGCTCTGGTCTAATGTTCCAGCAGGAATGACATTCTTTCTGTCATCCAAATTTTATTCTGTAGATTTACAGGCAGACAGAAAATAGACTTCCCATGGGAAAGTGTAGACACTGGATGGATGGATGGATGGATGGATAGATAGATAGATAGGTAGAAAGAATGAATTTTTGAGGGACTCCTGCTATACATGCTGCTCTAGAACTTTTGATCCCTTCCCTCTTGAAACAATAATCCTGCCTTTCTTGTGCTGACGATCATGGGACTCTTCTGGAGTTCGGCCAACTAGAATCACACCAGCCATAAATGGTTCTTTCTCATCCGGGTAAGATAGATGGTACCATCTAATTAGATCTTTGTGATTCTAAAATATATGCCACCTCCCACTTTTTATTTGGATGGGTGAGTGGGTGGGGTGTCTAGTTTATCCTGTCTCTCTTTCCCCCCGCCCCCCACTTTGTTTTTGGCCTCACCGTGTGGCATGCGGAACTTTCCTGACCAGGAATGGAACGCTCGCCCCCTGCAGTGGAAGCGTGGAGTCTTTGCACAGCTTGTGGGAATCTCAGTTCCCTGACCAGGGATTGAACCTGGGCCATGGCAGTGAAAGCCCAGAATCCTAACCACTAGGCCACCAGGGAACTCCCAGTTTATCCTGTCTTTTAAGGCAGCGCTTCCTACCTGGGGGCCAAGGGACTCGAGGCTTGCCCTTGTAGCCGGCAGGAAGCTCTGCCTTAGGGAGACCGTTCTAGTGGCATAGTTTTCAGGGAGAGGAGGCTGCTTACAGAGGTGGATCAGTCCAGCACAAAGCACCTGCAGTTCTACAACTGAGGCAGAGTGTTTGGAAAAGGTAGATGACATGTTTTCCTTTACTGGCATTTTTAATTTGTTTTAAATTTAAAAGTAACGTGGTTATTGAAAAAAGAAATTTCAAACAATACACAGGTATATAAAGTAAAAAGTCCATTCCCCTTTGGTCTCCCGTTTCCCCATCCCTCCCCCTAGTAAACATTTTCCATCCGAACTCTATTCTGTATATTTACAGACAGACAGACAGACAGGAAATAGACTTTCCATGGGAACATCTAGCTGTTGGATGGATGGATAGATGGATGGATAGATAGATAGGATGAGTGAATGAATGAATGAATTTTTTAAGGGGCTCCTACTCTACATGCTTTTCTAGAACTTGCTTTTTCACTTAATCATGGCCATGAATAAATATCTTTTCAGACAATATGAACTGCTCTACCATGTTCTTTTTAATGACTGCATAGAGTTCCTTCCCAGGGTAGCTCATAGTCTGTGGTCTACTTAACCATTCCCTATTGGTGTATATTTGGATTGTTTCCGAAATTTTACTGTCATAAATAGAGTTGCTGAATAACTTCTACTTTATCCATGCTCACTTGAGTTGATATTTCTTTTTTTTATATTTTATTTTTGGCTGTGTTGGGCCTTTGTTGCTGTACGTGGGCTTTCTCTAGTTGCAGTGAGCGGGGGCTGCTCTTCCTTGCGGTGCGTGGGCTACTCAGTGCAGTGGCTTCTCTTGTTGCGGAGCACGGGCTCTAGGTGCACGGACTTCAGTAGTTGTGGTGTGAGGGCTCAGTAGTTGTGGCTCGCAGGCTCTAGAGCACAGGCTCAGCAGTTGTTGCGCACGGGCTTAGTTGCTCCGTGACGTGTGGGATCTTCCCAGACCAGGGCTCGAACCTGTGTCCCCTGCATTGGCAGGCGGATGCTTAACCACTGTGCCACCAGGGAAGTCCTTGAGTTGATATTTCTGGGTAGATTTCTATAGTAGGATTGAGGGAATAAAGGGTTTGTACATTTCACAAATTGCCAAACTGCTCTCTAAAAAGATCCCACCAGAGATTCCCCTGGTGGCACAGTGGTTAAGAATCCACCTGTCAATGCAGGGGACACAGGTTCGAGCCCTGGTCTGGGAAGATCCCACGTGTCGCAGAGCAACTAAGCCCGTGCGCCGTAACTACTGAGCCTGCACTCTAGAGCCTGCGTGCCTAGAGCCTGTGCTCCGCAACAAGAGAAGCCACCGCAATGAGAAGCCTGTGCACTACAACGAAGAGTAGCCCCCGCTTGCTGCAACTAGAGAAAGCCCGTGTGCAGCAACAAAGACCCAACGCAGTCAAAAATGAATAAATAAAATTAAAAAATAAAATAAAATAAAAAGATCCCACCAACTGATACTCCCACCAAGAGAATGTAAGAGGGCTGGTTTCCCCATACTCACCCAACTCTGGGTGAGCCTTTCAATTTTTGTTGCCTATCTGAGAGGCGGCATAAAGAGTTTTCTTCAACTTACCTTAGAAAGGCTGTAAATTAAGAGGCAGCTGTAATTCTGTAGTTACTCCTTGATGGTTGTGGAGAAGAGATGTAATCATCTCTTTGAAGACCCCCCTCCCCTCTGTCACCTCTGATTTGTAAGGTGACAGTTGTCCCTTTCCCATGGAAAGTAAGCCCAGAGGACAGAGTTTTGCAAATATCTGGTGACTGTTTCCACCTCTCCTGCCCACAGTCAGCCAAGCACTAGGCAACCCTTGGTGAGAGCAGATGGTCAGCATAGGCATGTCCTGACAGGTAATCCCACCCCTGCATCCCAACCCCCTGCAACTAATGGAGGGCCCCCCACCTGCTCTGTCTGTTCCTAGCCTCATGGCTGATCTTTCCTGGACATTTGATCTAGAGATTTTTCCATAGGAAGAAGAGCAAGAGGCAAGGGTACCGTGGAGAGGAGGCCAGATAATAGTCATGAGAAACATTTGTGAGTCTTCGTGGAGGAGGCATGCTTAGACATTGTGGTTTGAAAACCTTGTGGGTTTCTGAGAAGGTGGGTCTGAGGGCTACTGGTCATGATCAAGGAAAGACTGTTGGAGCCTTGTCCCAGATGCTGTTGACTTGGGCACTCTTTCTGCAACTTCCAGACATCATCAGGAAGGGGACTAGCAATAATCATCTATGCATCAAATGGTGCATCTGGAAGGGACCTTGACACTATCAGTTCCTGTGTTTTGTTTTATATTTTACTTTTTTAAATGAAAAATTTCAAACTTATAGAAAAATAGAATAATGTAATGAACACTCACACACCCACCACCTGAAATTAACAAGTATTAATGTCTGCTGTTTGCTGTATCTAATTTTATGCTCTATACTTTACAGGAAATTACAGATAATTACGACGTTTTACCCTTAAATACATCTCTAAACATTAATTTCCTATGATTTAAATTTTAAAAAACTTTTTTTGGGGGGTGGGCCATGCTGCACAGCTTGCGGGATCTTAGTTCCCCCACCAGGGATCAAATCTGGGTGGGCCCACGGCAGTGGACTGCCTGGGAATTCCCAAGTTCCTGTGATTTTAAAAGCTCTTCTTTTTTAAAGCAGCAGAACCATTTTATTAAGTGAAATATTCTGTGCATGTCCAACAGATGGAGTTGTGCTTGAGACATATCCAAGTGGAGATTTCAAGTAGGCAGTTGACCGTGTGTGTCTGGAGCTCTGGACAGAAGTAGGAAGTGGAGATATGGGTTTGGGATGTGTTTAAAGCCATAGGACTAAATGAGGTCAGTAAGAGAGTGAGTGGAGAGAGAAGGAGGAGAGGAGGCCCCAGGCACTCCAGCATTGGAGAGAAGCCAGCAGAGGAGGCCAAGAGAGTGGCCTGTGGAGTGAGAGAAGCAGGACGAAGAGTGTCTCTGGGGCCAAAAGAAGAAAGTGTTTCAAGAAAGAGGGAGTAGTCAGCTGTGCCTGCTGTTGAGAGACTGAGTAAGCTGAGGGCAGAGAACTGACCATTAAATTTAGTACAGATGGGGAACCAAGGCCCAGAAAAAGGTAAAGTGAGAACTAGAAGCACCCATCTAACATATAGACCTCACAGATTACAGATGAGGAAACTGAGGACCACAGAAGGAGGGTGACTTGCCTGAGATCACACAGTGAGTTAAATGGCAGAGCTGGGACTAGAGCCCAGGCCCCTTGGTGCCCCCAAGGGTGGACTTGACCTACCTAACACCAGCCTTCTCCCTCAGGCCTCAAGCTGGATCCTCAGGCCTCAGTTTCTTGCTGGTAATTCCTTTGCAGAGGATTACCAAATACCCATTGCTGCTGCAGAAAATTCTGGAGAACACACTCCCTGATGCCAGTGCCTACCCTGTCCTTCAGAGGGCTACCTCTGCCCTCCAGGACGTGGTCACCAACATCAATGAGTACAAGAGGCGCAAAGAAGTGGGTAAGGACTGGGGGCATTTAGGCGATACATGAGTGAGAATGCTTCTAGTTACAAAAAACTCATCTCAAACTGGCTTCACCAGTAAAGGGAATATAGTAGCTCATGTAACCCACAAGTCCAGAAGTAATGTGGGCTTTAAGTAGGGTTTGATCAGGGTGCTGGCATCATTTCCCTGCAATTCTCTTGTCTCTGGCCTTTACTATGTGTCACCTTCCTTTTCAGGCTGGCCTCCCTCATAATAGTAAAGGGCTATTGCTGTCCTAAGACTCACATCTGCACACCACATTCTCCAGGATAAGATGGGCCCTTTCTCCCCTTAGCTGTAAAAACTAAATTGGAGTTTCACTCTGATAGGACTCATTTGAGTCATATGCTCACCCTGAACCAGTTGCCATGGTTAGGGGAATGCCATGAACTGATTGGCTTCAGCCTGGGTTATGTGCCCTTCTTTGAACCTATCACTGTGGCAGGGGATGAGGGGATTATGTGAATTGGCTTATAACAGTCAGCACCCACCCCTTGAACTAAAGTGGAATCAGTCTTATCTAAACCACATGTCTGCTATACTAAGCAGAAATGAATACTGGGGAGGCAAAGAGCTGTGTATTTATCAGGGGTGAGGGTAAGAGGAGAAAGTGGGGAGGTTGCTGCCTCTGAAGTTGTTAAAACAGAAAGGTCTGGAAAGTGAAGCAGTGTCCCAAGTAGATGAAAAACTCAGTTGCACAACTCAGACCGTATAGTAATGATAATTTAGCTAATGTTTACTAAAGGCTAACTATGACATGTTTTTTTCACTCATTATCTTGTTTGATCCTTACGATAGCCCTGAGGTTGGCAATGTTAGCCCCATTTCACAGTTGGGTAAAATGAGAGCTTAAGTCATTTGCTCCAGACCTGTCATCTTATGTGATCTCCTAGCAATCCTGTGAGGTGGCTAGCCTCATTTACAGATGAGGAAACTGAGGCCTAAGAAGTCAAGCAGGTAGGAAGCTCTTCAGTCAGGGTGCTCACATCAGAGTGAGGGCCCTGAGCCCTGCGCTCTTCCTCTGAGATTCACCATTCTTATGGGTGTGACTCTGACATTTGAGAAGAGGGCCCAAGAGATGCCTTGCCAGGTATGTCAGGGGCTCTTGCTTTCCCGGGTCAGCTCTGGTTCCTGTGCCCTCCTTCTCTTCTGTTGGTGCAGCCTCCAAGTACACCAAGGTGGAGCATCTGAGCCTCCGGGAGCGACTGGCCCGCATCAATATGCACACCCTTTCCAAGAAGACCACCCGGCTGGGCCAGCTGCTGAAGCAGGAGGCGGGGCTCATACCCAAGGTGAGCACGGACAGGAGGAAGGGTGGTATCCCAGCCATCCCAACGGGCAAGACTGTGCAGTGCGGGGTCTTAGACTCCTTTTGGAGATGAGGAAACTGAGGCTGAGGGAGTGAACTTACAGCATGCGTAGCCAGGACGAGGCAGAGTAGGCGCCGCCACTTGATTCTGGAGAGCCAGGGTGGGGCTTTCTCCTCTGCATCTTGTGCTGCTCTTTCTCTGGGGTCTCTTGATACAGATAGGAGATGTCTGGGTCTTGGCAAGGAACCAGCCTTGAATAGGTACTAGTAGCAGCTCAGGTGGATTGAGTACTTACTCTGAACCAGGCATTAATGGATCCACGCAATGAAGTAAGTTCATACTGTTCCCATATTGCAGATGAGGAAACAGGCTCAAAGAGAGTAAAACACTTGTCTAAGTTCACACAACCAGGAAGCAAGTGAACCAGGACTCACGGGCTCTTGTGTCTGATTCCATTGTCTGAATACAGAACCAGCAAGCTGCACTTAGTGCCTCTAACTGGGGCTGGAGGAACTGGCTCTGGGGGGTGGGTCTGTGGAAAGGTGGTCCCTGGTAAGGACTTGGGAAATGGGTGTACACTGGCCCCATGTGGATGTTCTCGGCCCTCTTAAGCATAACTTTACTCTCAGACAGAAGACAAGGAATTTGATGACTTAGAAGAGAGTTTCCACTGGGTGTCGCTGTGTGTGACTGAGCTGAAGAACAATGTGGCTGCGTACCTGGATAATTTGGAGGTGAGGATCCTGTGGTTAATAGTGGGAAGGGTGGGGCGGGGCTGGGATCCCTGGGCAGGAGTCATGCAGGGCCCATTGAACAAGCTGACAAAGACACCAACTTCAGGAACCAAATGGAAGAGGTCATACAGTTGCTGGCTGGAGGCCAGAAGAGGGGCCGTTCGCAAGCACTCCTCAGCCCACAGGTCATCTGACTGGGGCACCTTCTGAGTTCATTGAGTTCTCAGCGGGGCGTGTTCTCACTGGGGGGTCAGAATTCACTGGAATCAGAGCCCTCTGGAGGGAGAGCAGGGGTGACAAACACAGGTGCTCAAAGGGACCAGGCAGGTAATATTGTTGACTGAAGTGTGCAGGTGTATAAGGCCTATTGTCTATTTATGAGACTTTTTTGGTAGAGTTCAGTATGTAGTAATAGTTGGAGTGTGAATGACCAAATAAATGCATGAATGGATAAAATGAAAGGGGTGAGGTATTCCTTGGCTCACAGGAGTTGTTACTGTGCGGGAATGTGGACCCAGTGCTGCCAGTTCTTCTGATTTTAAGGAAGAAGAAAGCTGGAAATTCAGACCTTTAGGTGAAATCTCACCATGTGTTCGTGTGAGCAGCTAATTAACTAAGAATTTAAATGTTATGTGGGCCCAAGAAAATATATTTCTGCAAACCACATTCAGCCCACAGGGACACTAGTTTGCATTCCCATCCAGCACATCACTTTCCTTTCACCAAAATTCCCCTTTCATTCTTGTCATGGATGCTGACTCATTCCATCCACTCTGTCCCTTTTGCATGGTTTTGTTCTCAATCACGTCCATTTGCACAAACCAGCTCAGTCAGACGATAACAGGCTCTTTGGATAATAGGATTTGGGGTGGCATTATTGGAAGTATGTAGAAGGAGGGAGGTTGTAGTTCTACGTTCCTCACTGTGGGGCACGTTCCCTGCTTGTTCCTGCTCCATCTTGGGCCCCCCAGAGGAAAGATCTGGACGGCACAGTGAGGCAGAAGAGGAAGGCCCTGAGAGAAAGAATGGAGGGGCCCTGAAAGAGAGAAACCAGAGGCCCATGAGAGACACATCTGGCTTTGCAGAGTAGAACAGATATTTGGAAGCATTAAGGCTGTATTTCCGTAAATGCAGGACTTACACGACGGATACAGTGTTGACATGGAACCCCACAGTGAGAAAATGACTCTCTCTTTTAATCCTCAGAGTCCAGGAAAAGCCTCTTTTTCTGACATGTCTTAAATAAACAGGCAGAACAAGTCTCCGGCTGGAAACCTTCATCAGGCCATCACGCCCAGACAGAACTGAATAGCATTGTTTTTATAGCAGTTATTCTTACATGCTTATTTATGGCAATTATTACTGGCTTTCCCTTTATGGGAATATCATAAGGTGGTTTTTTTTTTTGGCCGTGCCATGTGGCTTGCAGGATCTTAGTTTCCCGACCAGAGATTGAACCCAGGCCCTTGGCAGTGAAAGCACGAAGTCCTAACCACTGAACCACCAGGTAATTCCCCATAAGGTGGTTTTTTTTAATGCATTGATTTAAATAGGGATGCTAGGTTGATTTAAGGAAAAATATTTTTTGAATTTTATTTTATTTTTTTATACAGCAGGTTCTTATTAGTTATTTTATACATATTAGCGTATACATGTCAATCCCAATCTCCCAATTCATCACACCACCACCCCCACCACTTTCCCCCCTTGGTGTCCATACGTTTGTTCTCTACATCTGTGTCTCTGTTTCTGCCCTGCAAACTGGTTCATCTGTACCATTTTTCTAGGTTCCACATATATGTTAATATACGATATTTGTTTTTCTCTTTCTGACTTACTTCACTCTGTATGACAGTCTCTGGATCCATCCACGTCTCTACAAATGACCCAATTTCGTTTAAGGAAAAATATTAATAGAACTCGAGGAACATGGACATGGCAAAAAAAAATCACAAAGGAGATATGTAAATGTGTGAAGTTGAGGCAGCACTGAATAGGGAGAAAGATGTTGGCTCAGTCTAAGGAGGAACTTTCTAATCACCTAAGTTGTGCAAGGATAGAATAGGCTGTGTGCAGACACAGGGAGGGTGTGCAGACAGCCTGGGCACTTCTTCCGGTCTGTGGTGGAGGGGGATTCAGGTGTGAGATGGTGACGACGGGACATGATTGGCTCTCTCATTTGACCCCATCTAGGCTTTCCTCCGCTTCCGGCCCCAGGAATACGATCTGGACATCCCTGGGGGGCCTGTGGTGCAGTACTGTTACCTGGCAAGAGACCTGCAGCTCCAGGCCTTCCCTGAGTTTGTGAGCGGAACTTCTCCTTTCTTTTTTTAGGCAGGTGGCAGAGCCTATAAGAATAATATTTAGAAGCCAGGCCTTTTCCACGACTGTCACATCCATAACAGTCCTGGGTAGTCAGCAGGGCAGATATTATTATTAGTGCATTTTCCTGATGAAAATAGCCCCAGCTAGCGTTTACTGACCCTTGTTATCTGCCAAGCACTGTGCTAACCTCTACATTCTTTCCCTCATTTAATCCTCACAACACAGCTTACAGGGTAGATACTATTGATAGCTCCATTCTGCAGATGAGAGCTTGAGGCTCAGAGAGGGTGACCTCCCAGGTTATTCAGATGGTCAATGGCAAGGATCTGTGCCCCAAGAACTATGCTTTTGACCACCATTCCATACAAAATTTTTCAACATCTGTGCACAGTAACCGTATTAAGAAGTGGCATATATATTGAATACTTATTCTGTGCTAGGCACTCTGCTTGTTACATACATTGTCCCTATTTTTCAGATGGGCACATTGAGGCCCAGAAAGGTTGGATGTCGTGCTAGAGGTCACAGCTGGTCAGTGAGGGTGGGACTGGAGCCCAGTCCTGCCACATCCAAAGCCCCTTCTCCCTGTGCCCCGCCCTCTGCCACCTCCTTCCTCAACTCCCAAGTTCACCTCTCCCCACAGAAGCAGCGGCTGGAAGCCCTGGTGTGGCAGCCATTGTGCAGCCTGGCCAAAGCCTTGGCCGGCCCTCAGAATCTGATCAAGAAGCGTCTGGACAAACTACTGGACTTTGAGAGGGTGGAAGAGAAGCTGTTGGAGGTGGGCAGCATGACCTATGAGGAAGAGGCGGCCCGGCACATGTACGAGGCACTCAACTCCCTGCTAGTGGCTGAGCTCCCACAGTTTAAGCAGCTGGCCATGCGGTGGCTGGGCCAGATCCTGTGCACATTTGTGACCCTCCAGAGGGACCTTGCAAAGCAAGTGCTGCAGAGGGCAGAGGGCAGCTTGGCCCAGGTAAGGCCTCTGGGACTGGGGTGCCCCTGGGGTATAGCCAGGCAGGGCCTGGTCGCCCCTTCAGCTAGCTGTTTGCAGGGGCTGGTCTGGGCCTTCCAACAGGTGCTTAGGAGGAGGTTGTGGGGACCTTCTGGATCTCTCTTATGCCTGTTCTCCCTCCATTAATAGAGTCAGATCATGAAAGCAAGGGTGGAACTGGGACTCCAGGCCACTCTCAGGCTCTGGGACTCAGAAGCACAGGAGACTCTGCTGGGAAAATACAGGCCTTGGGGTCACTCCCTGGAGTGTATTAGAAGTAGGTAACAGACGGGACTTCCCTGATGGTGCAGTCGTTAAGAATCTGCCTGCCAATGCAGGGGACACGGGTTCAAGCCCTGGTCCGGGAGGATACCACATGCCGCGGAGCAACTAAGCCCGTGTGCCACAACTACTGAGCCTGCGCTCTAGAGCCTGTGAGCCACAACTGCTGAGCCCATGTGCCACAACTACTGAAGCCTGTGCGCTTGGAGCCCGTGCTCCACAACAAGAGAAGCCACCGCAATGAGAAGCCTGCACACTGCAGCGAAGAGTAGCCCCCGCTCGTCGCAACTAGAGAAAGCCTGTGCACAGCAACAGAGACCAAATGCAGCCAAAACAAAACAAAACAAAACAAAAAGAAGTAGGTAACAGAGAAGACAGGGTCCTTTCTACACAGTCAGGAGTAAATGTCTCAAGCTGTGCTCCTGCCACTGTTACTACTTCTAGCAGCTGCCTCCTTGTGAGCCCTTATGGTACATCTGTTTGGAACACTTTCCATATATTGTTTCACTTAATCCTCACAATAACCCTACAGAATAGGTATTATTATTATTCTCGTTTCAAAAGGAAGCCAGGGCACAGAGGTTAAGCAGCTTGCCCAAAGGCACACAGCTAATAGCTCAGTTTGAATCCTGGCAGTTCAACTTCAGAGCCTGGGCTCTGAACCATAGCGCCTGACAGCCTGTAAAAGGAGCTGTCTGCTGAAAGCATAAATAGGTCACAAAGAGGTTTAGACAAATCTCCAAGTGCAAACTTTGATTTTAGAATTTTGAAGATTGGGTTGGTATAGGAAAGAAATCTCTCTCTGATATCAACATCAGAGCTTAATGGCCTGTGGATCTAAGCTCTGGAGAAATTTCGGTACTGCTCATACCGCATGCTGTCTCCTGTGCTTCATGTGCCCCAGCTCAGCTTTCCCCATCCAATCTGTTGCATAAAAATTCCTCTAAAATTTGCCACCCACCCCCATCACTACCTTTACAGCCCATAGTCCCCCTCTGCATCTGCAGCCTCCACTTCCAGTGCACCATTTCTGAGTGTGACCACGGTCCCTTTGCACAGACTCCTTCTTCAGCCTGGAATGTCCCTCCCTGTTGCCCCCATGCCTTTCGCAGTGCCTGGCCTATGGTGGGGCCTGCCCAAATATGTGACAAATGAATGAATCTCTCCATGAAGCTCTCAGAATCCCCCTCGTCCATGTGGGAGAACCCACCTTCCCATCCTCTGTACCCCAGCAGCCCTTAGGATGTGCTTCTGCTAAGCACTTATCAGAGCCTGCCTCCTGCTGGCCTGATGGATGAAGCCGGTTCCCCTCATTGAGCTTTTCTTCTTTTTGGCCCTCACAGCATTTAGTACAGAGTTCTGTCTCAGACACTCTTTTTGAATTAAGCCTGAACCATCTGCAAAAAGAAGCATTGCTCTTTCCTGAAGGCAGAGGGTAAATTTGATTAGATGATCTTTTCATTCTTCTCTCACCCTCTAGTTTTCTGTCCAGGGGAAGTCAACTTCATAAGAGCAGAAAGAGGGCATTTCTTTTTTTCTTTTTCTTTCTTTTGGGGGGTGGGGTAGGGCTGTGCCGTGTAGCATGTGGGGTCTTAGTTCCCCGACCAGGGATCAAACCCGTGCCCCCTGCATTGGGAGCAGAGTCTTAAAACTCTGGACCGCCAGGGAAGTCCCAGAAAGAGGACATTTCTTGATTGATCCTGTAATACAGAATCTTAGGGCCTGTCAATGATTGATGCCAGCTTCCTGTGTGTGTCGCATGGCCCATTCACCTGGACAGTCCTGTGGAGCCTGGGAAAGGCCCACATGGTAGAACCTCAATCTGTCTTCATCCTGGGGGTAGGGGAAAGGCTCTGAGCTAGAATGAAGCGTGGTGATTTTGGTGACCAGCAGAGAGGACATGTCTCTGTTAGCTGTGGGGCCCTGGTCACTCCTAGGCTGTCTGATGAGAATGCAGGAGATGACCAACAGGGCCAAGGTCCCGGGATGCACCATCATTCAGAGCTCCTCGGGTTCCAAACCAGCTCAGGCATAAAGACCTGTATAACTGGGAGGCCAAGGAGGGGATCAAGCCTCGGGCCCAGCTGCAGTCAGTGTTGCCTAGCTGCAGTCAGTGTTGTCGAAGCTCTGACTTTCACTCCATCTCCTGGCTGTTTCCCTGTCTGGGTTGGCTTTATTGTCAAGCAGGCCTTTTCTGCAAAGTTGGAGAGAGTGGCTCCCAACAGCTCTAAGCGTTTACCTTTACATCTCAGAATCTAAGAGTCACCCTCTCATTCTCAGCCTTCATGTACTAAATCTGATGGGAGTGGGAGTTAGGGATTGACGTGTACACACTGCTATATTTAAAATAGATAACCAACAAGGACCTACTGTAAAAAATAAAATTAAAATGAAAAAGTAAAAAATAAATTAAAAAATTTTTTTAAAAATCTGATGGGTGGTTTCCAGTTGGCCTTGCTCTGCTCCACTGTCTACTCCCTGACCGATCACAGTGCTTAGGAAAAGGGATGCCATGACGGCCAGTCCTGTGGTCAGGCACCAGGAGGGGCAATACCGCTGGACCCCCAGAGAAGTACGCTTCCTTAAAGGAAGGTGGGGCAGTAGCCAGGCCAAAACAACAGCTGACCAAGACATAAAGGGCCATCCTAACACATCTAGGGCTGGAGTGTGGCTGTCAGGGTCTCCCTGTCCCCTCTCTCCCAAGGAGGGCTCTGATGACAGTGTCTGTCCCCACCTAGCTTCCCCACCACCACATCTCTGATCCAGCCTTCAGGAAGCTGGTGGAGGATGCACTGGGCCAGACCAGTCATCAGCTTCACGCCTTTCAAGAGAACTTCGAGAAAGTGCTGCCACCTCCCACCACACAAGTAAGTGTCCCTCCTTCCCCTGCAAAGACTATCCAGTCCTTCACCTGCCAGAGTGAGGTCAATCCCCTATTTCCTTTCCCTTTTCTTGTCCCAGTGTTCCTCACCCTCTCCTTTCTCTGTGAGCTGGGGGTGGGGGTCGGGTGGGAATCTCATACACACACACACACACACACACACACACACGCTCTTCATGGCCAGTAAGCATAAGAGCGCACACACACACGCGCGCGCTCTTCATGGCCAGTAAGCATAAGAGCACGCGCGTGCACACACACACACACACGCTCTTCATGGCCAGTAAGCATAAGAGTGCACGTGTGCACACACACACAGTGCACACACATGCTCCTCCTGGCCAGTAAGCATAAGAGCGCGTACACACACACACACACACACACATACGCTCTTAATGGCCAGTAAGCATGAGAGCACACACACACACGCTCTTCATGACCAGTAAGCATGAGTGCACACACACACACACACACATACACATGCTCTTCATGGCCAGTAAGCATAAGAGCGCAGGCACACACACACGCACACACACACACGCTCTTCATGACCAGTAAGCATAAGAGTGCACACACACACACACACACACGCTCTTCATGGCCAGTAAGCATAAGAGCACATGCGCGTGCACACACACACACACACATACGCTCTTCATGGCCAGTAAGCATAAGAGCGCACGCACACACACACACACGCACACACACACGCTCTTCATGACCAGTAAGCATAAGAGTGCACGCACACACACACACACTCTTCATGGCCAGTAAGCATAAGAGCACGCGCGCGCACACACACACACACACACACACA